>NW_024879215.1:563658-583658 GCF_018340385.1 Cyprinus carpio | reverse complement strand
GCGATGATTTGCATGTTTCAAAATCACATGCTGCTGCTTTGTTTACTGCCGTTACCGGGGAAACCGCTGTATTTCTGCCGTTCTGAAAGCGCCTCCTGCTGGCAGAGAATGAATGTGCATTTTTATAAAGCCCATCTGCTGTTTTTGTTCAGACCAATATGAAAATCAACCCGTTTTTATGCAGCAAACACAAAGAGTTGTAAATGTGAACTAGTGGATCGACAAGAAGATGATGCATTATAAAAATATCAACAATTAAGACAGTAACAAATATTTATGTTATTTAATTAATAGACTATAATATTTGATTGATAGTAATTGTTTAAATTAATATAATAATTCATACTTTTGTCTACATTTTCTAAAAAAAAAATGGTTTAAAGGCTGAAAATGTTAAGTTAATAATTAAAAAAATATAAAATAAAATTGTTTTTGTGCAAACCTGTATCTGAATGCTAAATCATGCCTTTTACAGTCCTTTTCACGTTATTTGTGCAGGTCTTAAAAAGTCTTAAATATGAGCTTAAATATCCTGCAGATACCCTGATCTGGCAAAACCTATCAAGGCATGTTTTTAGGAAGGCCTGTATAATTGTCCGGACACTAAAAATAAATAAAAACACTAGGCTTATATGTTATGTGGGCTTAGGTTCACTTCGTAATCAAACTGGCATTAGTTATGCAGTATCATTAGATAATCATATAATACTGAGCTCTCTGGACAGTGATTTTCTTCTTGCTGTTTATGTTCCGTGTGTTTGGAGGATCGCTCCGCTGCTGAGGAATGTTCTTGAGTTTGCTGTCAGGAGCGGAAATATGGTTGTATGTGTTATTGTTTTTACCTCACAGGCCAGAGACTCAGAACCAGGTGTGTCTTTTATTAAAAGCAATATGGCACTTTTCCATTCCTCTGTTGTGATTGGCTGTTGAGATCAGAAAGGATCACACTGGGATGGCTTAGCTGTTTTCTCCATATGGAACGTGTTTGCACAGTCTATCATACACCCGGAGCACACTGCCTTCACCTGTGTTTTCTTTCCGAAACTCTCCCAGAACAGTGCTGGCATTATGTGGCATGCAGAAGTCCAAACCCGAGCTGATGGTTGATTGGTCAGCCGTGCCCTTGTGTATATTGATGAACTTCTGTGAGACGGACAGCGGTCACTAAGCACACACTAGCCTCTGAATCAGCCTGAAGTGGCTATGCTCCAGTTTTATCTACATTTTGTGGAAAAGAAAGTGTGTGAAGAATCATCTGTTATTGTGGCCTGTTCACACCAGATGCAAATGTTCAGGGCAAGGACACTTAAAAATAGAAATATTCGCATGGGGTATCAGGTATGAGCATTCACGTGGCAACAGGCCAACAGTTTTTATTTTTTCTATGTTGAGTTGTCAGATTTATTTATTTATTTTTTCTCTCCTTGGACTGTAAAGAAAACTGCCCCGCCAATGAGATTTTTTGGTTACTTTTACACAATCCACTGCATTAGTAGCACTAAAGCCGTTTTGTCAGTATGGGACTAAAATAGCTTGCACTTTATATGTGCAATGTAACTTTAATTTAGTTTGATCAAATTTAATGCCAAAAAAAAAAAAAAACATATATGTCTTTAATGATATATCAAAATTCTTAATTATCATTTTAAGATATCTTAAATTGCTGATGAATTGCTGATGTGATTATTAAACTAGGAAAAGTGATCATTTAATTAAATAAACATGTTCTACAGTTTAAAATCAATGAATACTGTGCATTTATGCCAAGCGATTGCAATTATCACACTTCATTTACAGCGATATCGTTGACTTGATTGCAGATTATTGCACAGATACTATTTAAACTGAACTGAGATGATGACATCACTGGAATTCAATGATGAACTGCCTTTAAACTGTCATTTTGCATTATTGACACACTGTTTTCCTAATTAATGTTGTTCAGTTGTTTTGACACAATCTGTTTTTGTTTAAAGCGCTATATAAATAAAAGTGATGACTTGACTTGATGGTAAAATGTTTTTGGTGGTAGTAATATTTTATCGCCCTTAAGAATAATAATAACAATTACAGTTTTTTTTTTTTATTTATTTATTTAGACACAAAAATATGTATTGCCTTTCTTTAAACGCATCAGCAAAATCCAATATCAAATATCTGTATTTTGGATGTGAAATTTTGGTCACACTTGAGGAACAATTCTCACTATTAACTCACCATTAGCTCTGACTTTATTATCAGTAAACTCCTAATGTGCTGCTCATTAATAGTTAGTAACATAGTTATATATGCTCATGCAGAATAAAGCATTAATATGTGCAACAACTGAAGTATCACTGAAGTCAACTGCTGTGCCAAGCTGATGAACTGTGTAAAGAGTTTTGAAAAGGTGGCATTGTATTGAGAAATGTGTTTTAGCAACTGTAAAAAAAAAAAAAAACTATAAAATTGCGATGTTAGGATAGAATAGTAACTCTCAGCGTTTGGTTCTCTCAGTTTGCACACACACCAAAAAGATAAACATAGAGTTGCCGGACTTGTAGCATGGTCTCCAGTCCAACACAGGCCTGGGCTCTCAGGAAGAGGAGTGCAGAAGTACTTCATCCTGAAAAGGCCAAGGTGACTGTTTATATCGGCAGAATAGAGAGGAAGAACAAAGCGTTGGGAAAGATCGAAAGAAAAGGTTTTGATTCTCGGCTTTGAGTCTTTGATTTTAACCTAAACCCCTGGAAGCAGCAAAATGTCGGGACAATTTCCCCAACCCCCCTAACATTTCCCCCTTTCTTTTTCACAAGCCTTTTAAACGTATATAATAGAGGCGTATGTAGAGTATCCACACGGGATGCAAGTGTTGACCTTGTCAGCCGTGCTCTCTTTGGGTTAATTAAAGAAAACAGCAGTGCAACGTGATCCCGTGTGAAAGCAGTGTGATTTTACCCACCTCTGCTGCGTGTGTGTGTGTGTGTGTGATTCTAAGAGAGAAAGAGTCTCTGATAATCTCCTTCCTCTTAGTTTTGATAAGTGGGGAAAAAAACGCTTGCTTTTCCATGGAGCTCTTGTTTTATTAAGCTTTCCAGGCTTGTTTGGGGAACGCTCCTATTCCGCACAGAGCTGGTGGTGTCAGGGAGTTGAGTTACGCTACCTGCTGAACGAACTCGTTTTGAACGGTTACACTCATGAGGCTAATGCCTCAAAACCGGTGGAAATCAGTTAGCGAGGTGCTAGCTTGAGCCTGTTTCTGATGGTCAGGCCTGCGTCAGTCTGGAGTTAGCGTTATTACGCGTGTATTAGCACAAGCGAGCGCGGGCGGCGGCAGGAGTGTAGTTGTAGTCATTATGGAGGTGCTGCATTGCATAACCCTCCACGTCACTCACCATTAACAAGACCACTATTAGCAAAACATAAAAACACAGCCTTTCTTCCTCCAGAAGGGATTTTCAAGTTTTTAAATCAGACTGGGTGCATTGGGATGTGTAAATAAAATTAAAACTTATTAAAACATCCGCACGCTGATCAAAGTTGCGCTCATAAACATATTCGCTGAATCAAAGAAATTAGTCGCTGCGCCTTTCCGGAGAAGTCCTGGCCGTTTACTGGCTCGCTGCATAATGAAGAGAGACGGAGCTGGAGGAGGCTTGAGGGGGATGGAGATGTCTGTTTGGTGAGCGCATCCTTCAGGAGGACATTCATAGCTTTAATGCTGAATCTCACAATGGATTAGAACGGAAGATCTGCTGTGAAGCTGTTAGCTGAGGAGAGAGCGTTCTCATGACGTGGGATCAGAACCCAAAGGCGCTCTGCCATACAGCAGGTTCAAGGACGTTATGAGCCGAAAGCGTCTGTGGAGTAGGGTTTAAATAGTA
The DNA here is from genome assembly GCF_018340385.1 of Cyprinus carpio. Lineage (NCBI taxonomy): Eukaryota > Metazoa > Chordata > Actinopteri > Cypriniformes > Cyprinidae > Cyprinus > Cyprinus carpio. Next base: position 579,795 of record NW_024879215.1, on the reverse strand, counting down.
TTTGTGTTGCAGAGCTCTCCTGCTCGTGTAATATTGACTTAAAAGTGGAGCACAAACTGAGCGAGACCTCGCAGACATTACAGTATCAGTGGAAGGAAAACACTGAAACTGATCGTTTTCATTTTGAATCAGCAGTTTGTCTGGACGATAAAGGTTATGTTCACACTGCAGATTAATGACGCAGAAACTGGATTTCAGGTTTTTTCTCCTCTTTATTCATTTATTTGTTTGTTTGTTTACCATATGAACAGCAAAAATCACATTGAATATGAAATTTTCACTTCTGCTCTGGAAGTAAATTTGATACAAATAAATCGAATCAGACATTAGATAGTCAGATGACGATGATGATGTATACACACACACACACACACACACACACACACACTGATTGATCTTTATATACAATTGCTTCACTGATCTGTAATAAAAAGAACTGTGTTTATTACTCATAACATGCCATATTCTGTTGAATACATGGGGAATCTAGTGCCGTAACTAGTGCTTTCAGTCGATTAAAAAAAATAACTATCGCACATTTTTCTGTAATTAATTGCAATTAATGGGCATATTAATATAACATTTTTATATTGTCATAATTTCTCACTGAATCTCCAAATTATTGTGGAAACAACAAAAAGATGGCATCTTATTACTAAGTAGCCTATTATTAATGAAGGCCAGTAACACTGATAGCAATACTGCTACTGATGTCTCTATTTAAATTCATTTTAGCTATTAATTGTTAGCCATTCATCTTTACAGTATAATTTAAAACCAAAACCATGCTTTGAAGAAACATAACTTTTAATTTAAGTAAACTTAAAAACCTCACAATAACTATACATTTAAAATAGATGAATCTTTATTCAAGCTACAGAAGTACAGAGCAGTGAGTGATTTCTCTTTTTCTTTTGTTCTGTGATGTCCTTCAATGACAGACTGCAGCAGGCTTGACTTTAAAAGCAGCGCTGTCTTTTTAAATCCTGACATGGATCTGACACACATCCGGGTTCAACTACTTTTTAATGCATTTCAGACATACAGAGCACCAAAAAAAAAAAAAAACGAAAGAAAATAAAGTCCTGTCCTGCTGATGCGCTTCACACTGGGTCTTTTTGACCAAAATATCGACTGTCAGCCAGTGACGCCCTCTGGTGGCTGATGGCAGAATTCTGTGAGCAAATCAAATGTGTTATAAGTTATTAGTAATATATGTTAAGTCAACAAGCCCCATAATAACAATTTTATGGACATAATCTTGGATTTATTTGGAGAAATTCCTATTAATATGTCTGATGATGGTGATAATGATTTTGTTTGCTCCGAGGACTCACAGAAAGCGAGTGGCAAGCTTAAAGTTATCATACAATATGTTTCGAGTCAGAAAGCGGCTTCTATTTGTATAACTGTTTTTTGTTTCTCCCGTGTTTCAGGCTAAAATGCAAAACACAAGTGCAGCAGGACAGCGAGGATTCATGGAAGAAATTGGTTTTATAATGAGGAGAACAAGAAGCTACTCTCTGACATGTAAGTGTCTGTGGTTTTGTCAGGTCATGTAGAGCCGTCGCAGTCATTATTAACACTCAGCAGGATTCTGCTACGATTTCACTTCACACAATCATATCTCAAACATAACTCGCTGTCCGTTTCAAGACTTTTTTGAGTTGTATTCGTATGCTACATACACTTTTACAAGCTGTTTGAACTGAAATGTGTGTTGGGATTGTTTGTATAGGCTACCACCCTATAATGATGAAAAACCACCCAGTGTTTTTTTTTAATGTACTAAAATCTTTACCCATTTCTCAAATCGAGCAGATCTAAGATTCCTGTTTGTGTGACGTCACAAAAACAAGCCCCTTGCAAATCTTAATAATAAGCCTTCCTAATAGCGTGCTAATTAGCAAGTTTCACGATGAATGTGGCTAAAGTACAACAGTCCCTCAGGAGATGCTCGGAAGAAACATAAATTACACATTTAACGGAAAATGCTACAAAAACGGCTTGCCCTGAGAAGAGTTGTTTTTTACAGGGTAAAAAAGTGTTTTTTACACTACCATTGAGAAATTTTAACCAAACTATGTTACAGACTTTTCATTAAGACCCTAAAGAATCATATCAACTTGTGTAAAATAGGCTTTTAATGACCCCTTCAACACATTTACCCAAAGTTACAGCGCTTGCCTCTAGGACTGAAATGTCATCCTCCCGAAGCAAGGATGCTAAATCTTTTGATCCATCGTGCAGGAAATTAAACGTTTCCCGAATGTCACGCGTTCTACACGGCGTCGACTGAAAAAACCACATGCAAACAAATGTTTTTCTGGAAGCAGTGGTGAATACAGATGCTGGACGCTCGCAGCAGCTAAACACACTGACACTTCTGTCTCGAGGGTTGCTCCCTGGAGGTTCTTCAGGGGTACGATCGGTGACAGTCGGTGCGCGCAACTCGTGTTAATTACTGCTGATCTCGTCTGCTGGAGGTGTCGCGCTTCATTAGGCCGCCTTGGCCCTTTCCTTGCCAGGCCTCATTTGGCCCATCCTTTGCTGAGGGGTCTAACCCTGGCAGCCAGCGCGGCCCGGCCCTCCCTGCTTGATCTCTACCCCCGGCTCGCTCCTTCAGGAGGGCTCACTCTTTCACGCCCCCACACCTTGCCTGCTGCCTGTCCTCCTAATCCCAGCTGAGCTCATTATGATGTAGCCTGGCTGCCTCCCTCTCTCTCTTTGAGCCTGAGCTGTCCAAGCTAATTACAGGCTAGCAGCCAACGCTCCCCGTTAAGGGCCTTCTGCCGCCGCGCTCGCGCTCACGCGCTGCTTGGAAGTGACCTGCGAGGAGCACGAGGGAGCTGCTCTCTTTCCAGCCACGCAGCACCTGTCCTTCGGGGTTAGCCGTGATCCCTGTCATGCCCGATCCAGCGAGCACAGAGCAAACTTAGGCCGGCCTAACTCGTGCTTTCCGGAGCGGGAAGGAAAAAAAGCCCTACAATGTTGAGGTGGAAGGGGGAGCATTGTCTTTGATCTCCACTTGCCCGAGACGAGTGTTACAGACGGTGTGATTGTGCAAGCACGGGGTTCTTCTTAACCTCACTTTATTCATTGTTTGCGCTGAGAGGAATGGGTCGGGATGTGCGAGCTGTAATTAGGCCGCTCTTGTTTATCAAGCTGTTATGTGGGACAGCGAGCTAAATTACGGTTGATGGCCGACAATTAAGGACGGGATGGCAGGTTGCCGTTTTACTGACCGTATTAGGATGATTGTGCTGGTGAAGGTTGCACTCATAAGCGTGCCGATGATCTGCTAATGCTTAATTACCTGATTGCGGCCTGTAGTTTCAGGCTGTTTTTAAATTGCCGGCGGAGACAGCGGTGGGCTGCTTCTGGCTTTTCTTGCTCACCAATTGTCGTTTCCTTCAAGTGCTTTTCACAGTCAGGAGGTCTCCGGTCCTGCACCCTTTCCAGCGGATCTAGAGTCTTTTTTTAGGCCATCTCTGTTATGTGGGTCAGTGACTTTACAGAGGAAAGGACAAATCTCTTAAAGTGTAGTTGAAAACATGTGGCGAGTTCTTATACATCTACTTTTAGTTTTGTGTTGGACACGTATGAAAAAGCATCATGTTCATTCATCTCAAAATAAGTAAAAAGCATTTTGTCTTTACCCATTGAAGTGCACAGACTATTTTTCTATATCAATTGTTAATAATCCATTAAATAGTATATATAATCAATGTTCATTCGTTTTAGTACATTTTTTAGTCTAATAATGGCATCTAATTTTAGTCTTTGAAAATAGGGGCTGTCACTAATGATTATTTTGGTAATCGAGTAATCTGTTGATTATTCTGACGATTAATCGAGTAATCGATATATATATATGTGTGTGTGTGTGTGTGTGTGTGTGTGTGTGTGTGTGTATTGTAGTGATAAAAATAGAAAATAGAACAATAGCCTTTAAAATGATTTCAAATACATATATAATAGCAATGAAGTAAGGGACAGTCAACGGCTTGCCGTGCATTAAATGATTTTAAATGCACGACACACTCACATATTTATATATGCGATAAGTGAATATTTGCATTCATTCAGTGCTCAGCACCTCAGAGACTGGATTATAGAAGCATGTTCTTTGTAGATTTTTTGTGTTTATACATTTGCTATGCACTTAGTAAAATTCTAAACAAAAATATACAAATATAATTTTAAGGTTTCCTTTAATTCTTTTAATGCTTTTTTTTTTTGACATCCCCTAAAATAACTTCAATTCCGTCGCTGTATATGTTAATTGCGTTTTAGTGTATAAATTAGTGAATTAATTAAAAAAAAGAGCGTTACTTTGACACATTACCTGTATTTGATCCCGGACTGCCCTCCATATACGTACTGTGTATTTACGTGTGCATTTACTGTAGATAATCATTTTGATTGTTTTTGCCTCGGGGACGTATGTGTCGACTGCTAATAGCAAATTAAAATCAGCAGGGAAACAGAGCAACCAATGAAACGCTGTGTTTAATAACAGGCGCAGACGACCCAGTCCCATTGTCAGGAGCAGCTCTGGATGGCTCTCTGGAGAGAACATTCAATTTCAATCGAGCATTCAGTCAATTTGCTGGAGTGTTGGATGCTTTGAGATGCTACTGGATTCACTTTGGTATCATTTGCACGGTGCTCCATTTGTAATCTCTCCCCCCCTGCTCTTACAGCTCTTTTTTCATCTGCGCATTTCTTCCTCATTATGCATCTGCCTCTGCTCGGGATGTCCGCAGCTGTTAATTGTTGCTTAGGGTTTATGGGTAAAAAGAGCCAGGAATTATTTAGACCTCATAAACAGAATAAACAGCCCTTAGACAGTGATAGCTACACTCAAACGACATCAAAGTATAAATTACCCAGCCATTAAGCTGGAAAAAAGCCTTTGAGATGATTTGTGCTGCTCGCCCTCTGCTGAGTGTGACCATTACAGACATGATCCCCGACTTTGACTTTAATGAAGTTTAATAAAGTTTACCCTTCTTGTGCCGCTGTTTTTTGCTTTTCATCTTGATTGCTACAAGGTATTAGGAGTAATGAGTGTCTTTTTGCCCTGGGTCCCAGAAATGGAAGAACGTATAAAGTCAGAAAGCTTGATGTCTGTTTTGAAGACTAGCACAACTTTTGGCCCCTCCGTTAATTATTTGTTTGAGTAATGATCCCCGAAAATATGCAGCTCGCTATTCAACGATCGAATGTTTCGCTGTTAGATGTTAGTGAAATATCTCTTTTCTTACGCCGGAGCTCAATTATTCAGGATTTGAACATTCAGAAGGGAGTGTCTTATCATTTTAGGAGTGCAAATTTTAGGATCTTCATCCTTGGTGGCAAAAATCTTTTCATTTCTCTGGATTACCTTGTCGCCGTGCAGTTTTAATAACTGTTCTCATTCAGTCCACACCACAGCTATAACGATAACGACACTGAGGAACAGCTGATGAACGATAAAAACACTGACAGCCGATTAGAATCCACTGCTTTAAAGAGCTTGAGGATTTAAAGTGGCAGACGCACTTAGAATAAGTTGATTATATTAGTGTATTGTTTTGGTGTAAATGGCTCTTTACTATGCATCTGAATCTGTTCACACAGGGTGGAAATTGTTTGCTGCATATATATATATATATATATATATATATATATATATATATATAATAGATAGATAGATATAGATAGATTGATAGATTTTTTTAAAACAAAAATTATTTTAAATAAAAACAAATAATATATTCCCTCACAGTAATGCAAGTGATGTCAGTGACCTCTAGTGCAGTGCTTTTCAAACTTTTTCATGCTAAGGGCCCCCAAATGTAATGATCTCCTTGCGAGGGACCATCCATCCATCTCTTGTCCTGTGTGGGGTCGTGGGGATGCTGGAGCCGGTCCCAGCTTCTTGGTAACACTCGAGATGGATGGCCGGTCCATTGCAAGGTTAACACACACACACTCACATGTTCACACACACACACACACACACACACACCGATGGGCAATTTATGGTCTCCGTTTCACCTATGCAGCATGTCTTTGGATGCCGAGGAACCCTTTCCTAAAATATAAAAGCTACTACATATTTATGTATAAAGATTCATTAAAAATGTTTGAGAAAAACTGATCTTATATAAAAGCAGTATGTATTACAAAATATATATATGTGATATAATATGCTTCTTCCAAAACAAAATAATTGGCTTATATATTATCACTGTACTGAAACCAAAGCAATATTGCATTAATCTATTGATTTGTATTAAACTGACAGCATATTGTTTTCCTCCTCACTATTAGAGTAATATTACATGTGTAAAGCTGAAGAGAAACATTGTAATTCTCATTCATTGCTTTTCCCCAAATATCATTATAAACAGACTGTGAATGAAAGAAAGAAAGAAAGAAAGAAAGAAAGAAAGAAAATAAATAAATTTGTGACAGTAATTCTACATTCTGTTGATGACAGTCTTTGTGCCCTTGTGTCAGAAATCATCTTGTGTCAGAAATCATCTTTTACAGATATCTGTTTTTGTAATAAATGCATTTCTAAAAATATTGAGTTATTTCACAAAATATTTATAATTGTTGTGTCTGTTAAATTGTTTTCTAAGAGAAACTTTGAATTGGAGTAAAACTGAAATATGGAACAATAATCAACAATATTTTTTTCAAAGCAGGTAGATATATTCTACAGAATATGCATATGACAGATAACACAGTGGCATGCGTATGGCACAGAAATACTCACAACACAAATATAGGTATTAATCTTTGACCTAGTTTACATTTGTGATAAGTTTACATTCATCTTAAGCTTAATCACAGTATTGCCATTTGCATTATAATGGCATTAAAATAATAGTTCACCCAAAAACTTGGACTGGAGTGGTGTGAATGACTTGTGGGTTATTGTGATGTTTTTATCAGCTCGTGCTGACGACACCCAGGATCAGCTGGAATGTTATACTTCATATATATTTTTTAATTCATGTGCTCTCGTAATCTTTGTTCTAAATCATGAAGAGAGCTGGCCGATAATAATCCCTCACTCGTGAGAATGCAGCAGTTAGCAAACAACAGCGATGCAATCATTCCCCGTCACGCCTTTCCCTTTGAGAATCCACTGCATGCAGATCGCAGTCGCAATTTTCATTTCCTGCCAGGTTAAAATAGTTGCACTCTTCGAATGTTCTAAAGTTAAATTATTAAAAAATATGTATAACTTATTTCTGATGCTGGGTGCTGATTGGTCGATTATTATTAGTAGTACTACCTTTGAAAAACCGTGCAAAATTAGTACAAAACTTCTCTGTGCTAAACCAGTGTTTCATAAGTAATGATAGAAGTTCTGAAATTTATGTGAAAATAAATAACACAATAATAATTTGCACCACAGAATTACAGAAAAACCTTAAAAATTAAAGTTTGTTGCATTGTGTGGGAATACGTTGTTAGTTATTGCTTAGAGGCCTGTGACAAAATCAAGGTAAAGATCACATGACGGAGCTTGTGCTCTATTCACAGAACATCCAATCACAGTGGTTTTAACTTTTTCTTCTCCTTCCGTCTCAACTTTTGATTTTTTATTATCCATCCAGCTCGGAAGCTCTAGAGAGGGTCTGCTAACCGTCCTATACTAATAAACATCTGTTATTCAAATGATGTACTCGCTCAGAGACGCGCTGGGACGAATTGATGGAGCAGAGGTTCACGCCGTCTCACAAAAAAAGCCTAAAAACAAACCTGTGCTGTTGACATGAAGAGAGAAGCTGCAGTAAATGTGTGTTTTGAGAGAGTGGCTGGTGAGCATCTCCACAGCTGGAATGATAATAAACCGCTCAGATCTGCACAACAACACAACAAGATGATTTTAGATGCACAGGTTTTGTGTCAGAAATAGGTGAAATGTGATGATTAGAAGAGAGAGTTGATATTCATTTCTGTCTCAATTTGTTAGTGGATAATTTATTTGGAAAACATAAAATAATGAATATATATATATATATATATATATATATATATATATACAGTATGCAAAAATTCAAAATCACCGCTGGCTCTGATGTCACTATAGTGGTTAAACGTGAGATATAATTCATTTTGGGTAAATCTCATGGGTCTTTGGTCTCATTAATCTATTATTTGTTCCAGAAATAGTTTCAGCTGAAAGCTAAATTTTATCAAGTTATATTTTATGTACCTTTAATGCTGTATCTCAGAGCGCTGACTTTGCACTTTTGACTGAATTGCCTAGCAACTTTTATGATAACTGTTGTTGTTGTTTATTCAATAAATAATATTTTATATAAATAATAGTAGTATATAGTATTTGGAAACAGTGTGTGTTCGTGATGGTGATTTTAGTGACATTATTCCTCCATTAGATGGCGACAAGTGACTGTTTTACGAGTCAGCATTAAAGACTTTTATACTGAAAGAGACTAAAACGAAGGTTATTTTACTCTTAATAGCAGCTTGTAAGATGCAGTTAACAAATGCAGTGAACAGCGCTGTCATCGGAAATCACCTTTAACAGATGAAAGGACAGTACGACAAAGATATCGCTTTCCTCAGCAGACATTCAGACTGATGTATTATTGTGAAGATGAGATTGAGCTGAAGAATGAATGCTGTATCAGATGCACGTAATCACACTCGCTCAGTCCATCTCTCTCTCACTATACTCTACTCTACATAATACAGTGGCTTTTAATTAATACAATAAGTTTTTAATGAAGCAACTCAATGTTCCTTCGTTACTAGATCTAAAGTGACGTTTTCGAATTAGTAACGGATCTTGAGCTCAGCTGTTAAACTGGCGAACTGAGATTTGAATATGTGGCGGAATGAAGTAGTTCCACACAAAAGAGTTTTTAAAGACACACCATTGTTGTTTTTCTTTTATATTTACACTCGTGCCATCGAACTATTGTATAAACACAATATTTCTCGAGTATGAGAGTCGATATTGGCTCTATATCAGAATCCGGCCTCATGCCTCTGGCCTAATCACAGCCGTGCTGATATAGAGCCGGTATCGCTCTCATACTCGAGTGATATTGCTCATATATATATATATATAAACTAGGTCCCTTGTTGTGTTACAACTGGAGTATTACCCAGAGTTCTTTGCTGGAAGTTACTCTGCGATGGTTCTTCCAGCGCTGCTCTGGAACTGATGGGAGGGAGCTAGGTGTGTGTTTCAGGTGCGGGTGTCTCACCGGGACCCGCTCCGATCCTCAGCAGGCTTCTTTTGGGTCCTAATAATAACTTGAAAGTGCCTCTTTTTGCCCCCTTTTAATTAGTCTCCAGAACGCATACAGCTAATTGGTGGTTCTTATTGGGTTTAGATTCGCTGCTTGTCTGTCGAGATCCCCCTGCACCCCACCCCAATCCCTCCCAGGCTAGGTGAATAGAAATCCTCACACCCCAGCCAGGGGTTTTATGTTTCTTGTCATTTAGCACTTTGATTTCTTGGCGAATTAAGAGCTATTTAATTAGCGGGGTTTCTTTTTATATCTCCATCTCAGTGGGGGAGAGATTTGGATGGTGTCATAGTTGAATCAGTTTAGAGGTAAAAGAGGACGTTTCAAAAGCAGTGGCTTAGCACACTTTGACAGAAATGGATTGCACACACACACACACACAACAGGCTCAGTTGTTACATTATGGCATCCTTTGCATGCGTTTCGTACTTGGATAGCATCTGGATGTTCTTTGTGATGGACTGCATTTATTGTACAGCTGTCATGCATCTCGTCTCCAGCACGAGCGAACAGAGAAATATATGTGAGAGTTTGCATTAACTGGAGCATTACTGCTGTCTTTACTAGCCCTTCAGTAAATTCTGTGGATAGGGATCGGTAGTAAAGAAAAGTGAACAAAAGGTTTGGTATCACTCTCTTTGGGGAGAGAAATTAAGAAAACAACAAGTGAAATCCAATTAAACAATTTGATATTGTTAATAAAACTGGGTGAGAACTCTTTTAACACTCAGTGAAGCATGTGATTATTTGTTATGTTCACAAGTGTGTGTGTGTGTGTGTGTGTGTGTGTGTGTGTGTGAGAGAGAGAGAGAGAGAGAGAGAGAGAGAGAGAGAGAGAGAATCTGACTGTTGACCAGTGTTATGTTATTTACTGCTATAGTATTTATTAATATTTTGAATTAGCCTTTAGTTTTAAATATTTAGTTTTCATTTTAATTTTAAGTTGTATTAATTTTGTTACACTTTTGTCCTTTTTATTTATTTTGGGTTTTTTATATTTATATTTAGATTTTTTTTTTTCAGCTTTAGTTTGAATAATTTTAGTACTTTATCTTTCACCTCAAAAAAAATTGTAATTAATTTCCTCATGTTGTTGCAACCTGTGTGCCTTTCTTTCTTCTGTGGAACATTAAAGAAGATGTTTTTATTAAATGTTTCAGTGTTTTTTGTTCTTTCATACGATGTAAGTCATTGCTCGTTAACAAAATTTTACAAAATTCTGAATTGTTTCTTTTGTGTTTTTTGCAGAAGAAAGAAAATGACCCAGGTTGAGTAAATAATGATGTAATAATAAGTAAATAAAACTTACTTTGTTTCAGTTAATTGGCATCATTTCAAATTTTTGTTTGAGTTCTAATCTAATAATTGTATTGTATTTTATTTCAGCTTTTTTTAATTAATTAATTTTTTTGTCAATCAACAAACACTATTGTTTCTAGTTGTAGTTGTCGGCCTGTCCTGCTCCTGATATCTGAGATGATTTCACCTGGTTTAGTGTTTTCTCAGTGGCTCAGGGGTCATGGTGCTCTTCCACACACTTTCATCTTTCATCCGCTTCCTGTTCCAGTGAAATCACGAAATAAAATTATGACATGACCATTAACCCTTGAGAATTTGAGAGAGGTGGGTCCAGATGTGCTTTCGGAAATCCAATTTGCTGTATTCCCAACTGATTTCAAACTCACATGGCTCTTTGCAGCCCTCAGAAAGAGCTTGTACATTCCTATCCGTCAAACGCTCCAGCAGAGCGATCTCTAGTGTATAGACACCCTTCTTTGGGGAAAATTGGCCAAATCTTGGTAGGGACATTTCTGAAAGTTGGCAGAAAGTTGGTAGCATTCCTACCTAAACCAATGCCTGTGACGTGAGGAAGTGGTAGTTATTTTAATGACCAGTTTCATTACCACACAGTGTTTTGGCTATTCTGTATTTTTAGTTTGCATTGTGCCTGCTGCATACAGCCATACAGAACCCAGCACATATTTCTATTTATTTGAATGTTTTTCAGCTTTAGTTTTGATGAAAATAATGATAATAAATGGGTATTAAAAAAACTAAATAATACTCTAAACTATATTAAAGTATAAATATTATAAACTAAACTATAAATATTGTTGAACTAAATCCAGATGGTGGCGGAAAGTCAACAATTCTGCTGTGGCTTTGATTGGAACTTTTGTGTTTGTGAAATTGAGCAGATCATATAATAAATAAAAGCAGATAATAATAATAAAAAATATACATTTTATTAAAATTATATATATTTTTCCATGTTATTGGAATTGTTATTTGTTAAAATGTTTTTAAATGTTAATTTTCCATGTTATGTTAGCAGCACAGTATGAACAGGTACGAGTGAGTGAGTGTGTGTGTGTGTGTGTGTGTGTGTGTGTGTGTGTGTGTGTGTGTGAGAGAGAGAGAGAGAGAGAGAGAGCATGCACATGTGAATAGGTGAATAGTTGTTTTTATTATTATTATTCTTCTTACTGTCCAAAGGTCAGCTCAGGAGAAAAAAAAAAAAAAACTGACTGTAAATATTTCACAACATTCTCATTCGACAAATAAGCATCCACATTCACCATGAAACTTTTATTAACCCGAGGCGGCAGAAATGTCTGCTCTGCAAATGTGTTTATTTTCCCATCTTTAAACAAGCATAGCAACAATGTTCCTGCCGTGAAGTCGAGAACACAGACTCCATCGTGCAGTACATGGAGAATCACCATCAGAGTTAATCTGTATTACTCTACAGTAACCTGTGCGATTGCTTCAGGTCAGAAGGTTTGATTTGTGGTTATGAGTCCATTAAAAGCCTCTTTATGAGCTCAATCAGCTGAATGGAGCTTTGAAAAGACGAGAAATGATGTGTCATTAATGATAATTGATTTGAACAGGGAAAGTGGCTGTCAGGTGACAGTATGGGTTGTTATTCTTTCAGCAGAGCTTCTGTTCCAGGAAGGAGGAGCAGAACCACCATCAAGACGAGCGGCAACAAACTTTTAAGAAGGTACCAGTCACTGGCTGTCTGCTAGTTATTAATTTCTTTATTTATTTTAATGGAATCAGCCTTTACCTGAGTTATGTGAAGTCAGTTCCTTGCATCATGCGCAGAACCACATACTATTTGCAGACATAAAATGTAGAAGAAGTCAGAGGTAACAGTAACATTAGTTAATGCATAACTATCATAAACACTTGTCTTTCAAAATTCAGTTTTATTCAAACTAAAGTGATAATTTGTCCTCCACAAGACAGATGTGTTATGTCACGTCTCATGAATCTTTCAAATATTGAAAATATATATTGTGTCATATACTTGGTCAAACAGGTGAAGACTGCATAAAAGCCCATAAATCAAAACTGTGCATGCAAACAAACTTAATGAGCATTTATTAATCTAGGCAGTCTATGTACATTGTTAGTTCATAAAACTAGTTTAAATGTGTACAATTTAAAGTGTTCAAATCAATTAGCATATGTATAGATTAATAAATGGTGTAAACATGTTGTTAGTTCATAGGATTTACTGAATAAACAGTCTGCTTGTTAAAGTGGTGTTTCACCCAAAAATGAAAATTCAAGTTGTTCCAAACCTCTGTGAGTTTCTTTCAGCTGTTAAACACAAAAGAAGATAATTTGACAGATGTTGGTATCCAAACACAGCCACTGACTACAATAGTGTTTTGTTACAAGATTAGTAAATAATGACAGGATTTTCATTTTTGGTTGAACTACTGCTTTATGTCTGACGTCACACAAAAGCAAAGAAACAACTATGTTAGTATGGTGTGCTGTAATGCTACAGAAAAATGGTGACCTTTATCTCCAAGCCTAAATCAGATTGCCAGACAGTGATGTAGCTTTTATGAATCATTAAAATATTGGTGTTGGGATGCTGTGGAGCTTGAAGTATAGAAGTGTACACTGAGAGTTTTTGTGTGATATGAAGACACAGTGCTCATAAACTGCTGTTTTATTCTTTACTGAACACAGAAAAAATATTTCTTATAAAAACATCACCACTTAACAAGCATAAACATTATAAAGTGTTAAGATGCCAATGAAACAACTAGTTTATTGATGCGAAAAATGGGGATACACCAAAATTTGGCACAGATTGTTTTGCAAAACGCATGAAAGTCCATGAATAAAGAGCATTTACCCGTGCTTGAGCACTACACCCGAAACACCACCTTTCCTTTAGAAATGAAAAATACACACATGTCCTCTGAGTTTTCCTAAGCCCTTTACAGGATAAAAATGTGTGTATATTGGCCGAAAGTAAATCTATTACAATATTAATGTAATGTTGTCAGGCCCTTGGTAGTAACGCCACCTGAAGGAGGAACAAGTGCAATCAAAAACTGTAAAAAATAAAAAAATGTTTAGTGATTTTAAAGTATAATTTAAAATGTTGGTTTTGGGCAAGAATTTTAATTCCAGTGCATAACTGTTGAAAACCAATGCAAGTAGGTTAAATGCAGAGCTCGGTGGTCTGAAACTGGATGGAGGTCATGCAAAATACAAAACAAAAAACAACACTAATGTGCTAAAGTACAGCAGCAGTAAGAACCACCTGTCTTCCTGTGATATGGATCGCTGATTTAAGCCCTGAAACACCCTGAAGACTCATTTGGATGAAACTAAACGACTCTGTTTGCATTTGCTGGCTCCGCTGGTGTTTGACAGCGGGCCCTTCACTCATTTAACACAAGCAAATCATTTGTCATTAGTATTTAGCCTGAGCAAATCAAGCTCACGCTCTATTCGAAAGCACTTGACTTCCCCTAAAGCAACATTTAGCTTGTTCTTGCTGGAGGGGCTGCTGAGGACTGAGGGAGCGTTCTGAGCAGAGGAATGAAATGGTTTGTGGAATAATTCGGAGCAGATGATGGCATTGTGAGTGGTGCCAGCAGCTGCCATATGGTCGTGTAATGGGGGCTGTCATCGCCTTTATTACCGAATGACAAGCACCATGTTAAACTTAATAACCCACAGGGGCAGACTGCTGTTTATGTGCTCTTGCAAACGCATTATAAATGAAATAATTTTTGATGGAGTTGTGGGAGGGGGGCGAGTGGTTGTCAGCCAGCCGTAAAGGGGCCTAATGTTGTTTGAAAGGTGGTGCGTCGCGGCGGCGCGGTGCGAGAGTGCTAAATAAAAGGCAGTGATTTGCCTGGGGGCAAATACACCCAGCAGGCATCCCCTCCTCTCTTTCACACCCTCCACCAGGATTTGACAAGCTGCCTAAATGGCCCTCTTTTATGTTTAGCCATGAGTAACAAATTTGGGGGGAATCACAGAGTGCTTGCTCGCCTGCCCCAGAACAGAGCCTCTCCGTAAAGGCCAAGTGAGAGTTTAAAGCGCAAACGATGAGGTGATAATTAACTGTGCTCGTGCTCCCACAGAGAGAGCGGTTACAGTGTCAAAGGGTCTCTCTGGAGAGCGAGATCTTGCGCTTGCGAGAAGACAACGGGCGCTGGCTGGGGAGCGGGACAATCTGCAGAACAGAGTTGGGCTTCTGCAGGAATGGAAGGAGGCGGAAGAGGACTGGGCCAGAGGGGAAGCTTTGAGAGAAAGGTGAAGGAGGCCACAAAGCTGCTGGCCAGGCCGGACACAAACTGCTCACGCTCCGCCAGGAACTGGGCGTCCTTTGTGCAGAGCGAGATTTCCATTTCCACTGATACGCAAAGCGAAAGCCGGCTCTCTGGCAAACCACAGGATCAGGTCCGGAGTAGCTTCCAGTGGGAGACGTGTGCGCTTGACGCTCAGTGCCATGGACAGTCACCAAGGACGACTGGGAGGACATGAGCGCAGACAGGTACTTCCCCCTCCTTTCACTACGCTTGTCTCTCTCCCGCTTTCCGTCTCTCACACTCTCATTATTTTTCTGACTGTAGGGACGGCACGCATATGCAAAAACACAAGCAAACGGCTGATTGAATCCCAGCTTCTGTCTAGTTGGTATTCAAAAGAGAAAAAAAGAGCAAGAGGGGGGCAGAAAGAGGAAAAAAATCAGATCCTTTGAATTATCCTGGGATGTCTTGCTAGGAGCTTATTGACTGAAATTTGCATGTAGAATTAGCCACCTCTGAGCAGCCGAGTTGAACAAGAGCCAGGAAGCACCTGAACCCGCCCGCAGCCCCTCGCCATTTTCCCGACGTCATGAGCCCCGAAATTGACAGTTTGGCAGGTTAATTTCATTTGTGATTCCTTTGCGTATTCATCCCTGACGGGGGAGGCGTCCCAGGCGATCCCTGGCCAATCGATCGAGTTTTCCCGTGACGCTCGTGGTTCCCTTCTCTCCTCCTCTTCCTATACTTGCTCTAATTGAGCAGGATACATTTTGAACAGCTCTGTTCAGCTCTCTACCAGATGTCTACAAGCTGTTTAACATCCTGCAAAATCCTCAGTAATTATTTCATGAAAGTTTTATGTTACCTTCTGCATCAGGGTTTATGGCATGACGGATGGTGGGATGATTTCCAGTGATACCAGTTCAGATTTATTTCATCCAAATGTGCCACTACTAACAGAGCGGCTTGCTGGAACCTTTCCAGATCTGTCTCTCGTGTGAGAGGGGTTTGAGTTACACGCGGGTGTTTAAGTTTTTCTGCTAATGAACCACTCTCATATGCACGCAATGGAATAGTCTCCAGTCTGTCTATCTTGGTGAATAAAATAACATTATCTCCACAATGACAGTCAAGAGTTCTCTGACAGCCTGGAAAGTTGATGTTCTGCTCAGCCCCATCGAGCTTCCAGAAAAACTAAGGTTTGTTACACAAAATGACTTTTAGTGCCTTGTAGTACTCCGTTCTTTCAGAATTATGTTTTTTGCTCAAAT
>NW_024879215.1:556158-558658 GCF_018340385.1 Cyprinus carpio | reverse complement strand
CTGCTGCCCTGCAGTGTGATCACATGCTTTAATTGGCCAGAGCTGCAGTGTCCAGATTTGATTCTCTTGTCTGATTAGCTGATGAAAATCACAGTAGTGTAGTGAACATGACTGTGTGTGTAGTCCATGTTCATTTCAGAGTTTTGTCTTTTCCCCCCTCTTTGGCTTGTGTAAGAATGTTTTTCTGTAAGAGAACTTTACATCAACAGACCGACTTCTGAATTCTGTAGAGTGAAGAAAACACCAGGAGAGGAAGCAGACACTCCTGCTCAGCTCACCTCAAACAGTCCTCAAACAGTCTGTTAAAGCAGTTCACACATTATCTGCTTCAGGACTGACAGTAGATCGACTAAATCATGAACTGATTGCTTGTGTTTTTGTAATTAATCATAATTAATTGCACCTAATATTATTTGTAATCCTGACTATATAAATATAAATTGAATCTCCAAATTGATGTGGAAAAAAAAGACTTCAACGCAAACAACAACATAGACATATATTTATTTGTTTAATATGTAAATATGAATGAAGGCCACTATATGTGTAATCGATAGAGTGGAATTCTAGCCATTGAATAAGCAAAGTATAATTGAAAGGCAGGCCTAAATTGCAAATGATCAGATTGTTTTTATTTATCATTTATTAACAATTTCAGAACTTTAAAAATATGATAACAGCTTTAAGTAATTTAATTAAAATATCTGAAGATACTATAACATTAACTAAAGGATATGCAGGATAATAGAATAACTACTTTAGGAATAATAAAAATAACTAAATAATAATTTTAAAAAAACAGATGGTCATTCATTTAATTAATTACTTGTAATGGGTTAAACAGGAACTATCACTAAATATAAAATGTTATTTTTTCCCAGCACTAGTACTGACGGAAAGATTAGTTGTCTAGATGTCTCATAATGTTTGGGTGGTGGTGTTTTTTGGGGTGACTCTGGATGTATGGGCCTGAGAAAGTGCAGCAGATAAACAGAGAGGAGGCAGTGAGGTACATGTTGATCTTACCGTGGTAAAACCCTGCAGGCCTGGCTCACACCATCAGCTGGAGTTCAGGGGGTTTAACAGCAGCTCTGCGCCTGTGGATGTGAATATTCATGAGTTCACCTCGCTGTGTGCTCTGCCTGTTATTCGAGATTGAAGTATTAGAGTAAAAAACACTCCTCCAGATGTTCTGTGGGGGAAATAAGAGAGAGAAATTTTGTCCACAAAAAAAAATGTAACCCTAACACCTAAATAAATGGGAAGTACTTTTGACATGTTAAATATAAATCATTCACTTGAGATATCAGTAGTCTAGTAAAAGCTAGTTTAGTCTACGTTAGGATGATCAACCATGTTGAGCTGAATGCGTCTCATGGACACTTTAGTAGAGATGTAGAGATGCCCTCTGCAAATATAGTGTTTCTTCATTTAGATTTTGTCATTCTGATGATTGTCAGTGTTAATATATCGGTTGTCCAAACAGAACCAGTGCATGGAATGTTAAGCATCTTTATCTGGAGTGTTAAAGCAGTAGTTTGGAAACCAAGGCGAAATCTTCTACAGCTCTGGGACTCTTCAACTCACTTTTTTTTTTGCATCTGAAGCATTCCAGATTCTTATTCTGTGCAGCGGTGCTGTGTATTCGTCCCTGACGCTGTCCCACAGGTCTCTCCAGTTGTCATTTTATTATTATGAGAGAGTCATTGAATAATTGACTCAACCGGTTTGTTAAAATACAATGATTCAGAATTGAAAAACCAACTAGTTACTCAGTGAGATGCAGTGGTTGATTCTGCTGTTTTGTTATTTTTTGTTTTTTACTCTTGCTCCAACAGAGCTCTGTCTCCACTGCACCAGTTTTGCAAATTGTCTTATAAACATTTTTAATCTGTTTAAAAAAAGATACAAAACAAATAGAAAAAAGACTAAAAAAGAGCAGTATGATAACATATTATATTCTATAACATATAATCATGAACTCATAGTGTAAAGCATAGAAAAAGAAGAGGAAAAATGAAAGAAAAAAAAAACTTCAAACAACAGAAAATTCATTCATATCCATTCTCTGTAGGTCAACACCGGTTGGCAGATAAAAATGGAAAATATTTGACTATAGCCTTTTGTCAGATAATAAGCAGATCAGTGATCCGCAGGTTACATTGTTACGCTGTGTGTGTGATCAGAACGTCACAGACTTTGTTCAAATACACAGATTCATTCAGAAATGAAAAAACACAGCTGTGTGTTGCTCTCTTTCACGCAACAGTTGATTCTGCTTTAACTTTTTGTTAGAACATATTTTACTGGTACATTGTCGGCAAAAAATGACCAAGTAATGCAATATTGTGTATAAAATGTGAGTTATTCGAGCTGCCGCATAAAGGCGAAACCACACTCGCAATCTGAATGTCATAATAACAGTATGCATAATAATAATCTCACAAAATGTGGCGTTTACTGTGTCTTGTGTAATTGTAGCAGAAATTGCATCAGTGTT
>NW_024879215.1:506158-551158 GCF_018340385.1 Cyprinus carpio | reverse complement strand
AATTGTTCAAAAGAAGTGTTAAATATGCACATATGTAGTGTTAATTGGGAGTCAACGATTATCGGCTCCGATATTAAGTTATTTTTACGGTTATCGGCTTCAGTTGTTTTCAAAACTGATTTGCCAATAAATAATTTAAAAGCATTTAAAGAAAGTTTTTTGGTCAGAGTCCTTGTTATTCTGAATTTTGACTTTCATTTTTACACAGATATATATATATATCGGTTATCGGTCTACCTAGTCTGTAATAATCGGTATCGGCTCTGAAAGACACATATCGGTCGACCCCTAGTGTTTATGTGAGTTATACACTCTATATCAGGGTTTCCAGCAGATTTCAATCAAACACACCTGAAGCAGCTAATCAAGGTGTTCAGGGCTACTTGATGATTACAGACAGGTGTGGAGCAGGGTTGGAGCTGAAGTCTGCAGGACGGTAGCTCTCCAGGAGCGGGTTGGAGACCCCTGCTCTATATGTTCATAAATGAAGACGTGTGATTTGCTGTGGATCTGATGGCCAGAACAAACAAACAAAACAGCTCAAACTCAAAACAAAGTTCAAACACGCATTGAAATATAAAGTTTGAGTTTCTCCATTTGAAGTATGTTTTCACCCTCCCTTCATTCTTTCTCTTCTTTTTCTCCCTTTAAACAAGTTTTTGGTCTATAATATCAGCAAATTGAAATATGGGATCTGGCACAGCTCTTTACGTTCGTGTGTCGGTCTCGATGGTAGTGTCATGTTCGAGAGACAGCGAGTGTGTGTGGGTTTGTGTTATGTGCAGTCAGGATGTGTGCTACATAAACGAGTCCTCCGTTCCTTTCAACTAAAGACGAGGTGCACATCCAAATATCCATCATTCACATGATCACAAGCATCCCACCAGCTCGAGCTGTCGTCAGGGCTTTCAGATTGACACGCATTCACAGAGGAGGAACAAATGTGCCACTAAACAGATCAAACGCCGGCGTAATAAGTAATGCTAGACATGATACATATATAAATATACAGTGCTGCAACACAAAATAGAAGATTCAGTGACAAATAAGAATGTCTGAAGCGATGAAAGAAAAAATGCAATTGTCATTCTCTTAAAAATGCAGAAGTTATATTTCTGTTACATTTTGACAGGAATTAATGGCATTAAACAAATGATTCATGTTTTTCTTGCTTTGAATATATGACTGTGTGCATGTCTTGATGATTTAACAGAAAATATCAAAATTATTATAGCTTATGATGGATTTTGTGTTTGTTTGCAAATTATGAATTATGAATTTTCATGTAGTTACTCCATTTGACCAACCTTGCCTTCTCATAAAAAGGTCAGCATATCTAATATATTCTAATATCAAAGACAAAATGCTGACTGTGGTGTTCAAAAATGTTTATTTATATTTATTTTAGTTCTCTTGTCATAAAAACAAAAGTGCTTTCCATATTTTGCTGACTTTGATCTGGCTAACTTTTTTTCTTCAAATATAACTATTTCATTACTTTATTCTTTCTTGTCAAGACTACTATATCAAACTACTGTACTTTTTGTAACTTTTTCTTGAAGAATTTTAATGAAACATTTTACTTTATTACAATTTCCTGACCGTTACATTTCCACGAAGCCTCATATAAATATGCATACTCTTCTAATTACTTAATAGATCTGGACATAATATGAGCAACACATCAGTGACCATATGCCCAAACACAGGACATGTGTAGATTTGCGTGAAACAGATGTGATCCTCATCTAGCATCCGACGGATGAGTCTCAGATGATGGGATAAATGTGCGACTCTTTCTCTCCGCAGAACGCCGGGAGTGAGATGAGAAAACACTGGGCTGCTATAACAAGAGCCTGAGGGCTCAGTTAGATGAAAGAGCATCAGACGCTGAAGGAGCTGCACCAGAGGTAAATGCTCTCTTTCACCCTTTCTGCGGTGTCTTGTAGGGATTTCTGCGGTCTTTCTCTTTCCCGTGCTTGCGGGTCACGTGGGCAGCGTCTGATTCCACCGTGCGGGCCGACTCCAGCAGCGTCTCTAGATCTCCAGACCCGTGAAGCATGGCTGTGGATAGAGACAGTGAGAGGACGTGTCATTTCCTGCCCGTGTCATAAGACGTCATGGGACAGTCACTTGCTCCTCCCTGTCCTTTTTACTTCCTTCCTTTCTTTCTGTCTTGTCCCCGTCACTCGTTGTTCGAGATGTCTCAGTGGGGAAAAAATGGCTGCTTTAATACATAACACATTTAGTGAGGCTTTGCTTGAAAAACATCTGCCATTAAGGCAAATCCTGCATTTTTTTTGCAATTGTATTATTTTTTTTGCAGTAAGCAAAGTTTTTTTTTTTTTTTTAATTGTAAAAATGCAGAAACTTTCCTGTAAGGGGTAGGGTTAGGTGTAGGGCAATAGAAAATACAGTTTGTACAGTATAAAAACCATTACGCCTATGGAATGTCCCCATTTAGATAGCTAAGTGTGTGTGTGTGTGTGTGTGTGTGTGTGTGTGTGTGTGTGTGTGTGTGTGTGTGTGTGTGTGTGTGTGTGTGTGTGTGTGTGTGTGTGTGTGTTCACACTGTTGTGTGTGTGTGTGTTTGTTTTTGTGACATATCAGGACACAACTTTGTATAATGACATGGGTATGACACAGGTATTACAAGGAGAGGGTGACTTATGAGGACATAACCCATGTCCCCATTTTTCAAAACACTTATAAATCATACAGAATGAGTTTTTTTGAGAAAGTAAAAATGCACAAAGTTTCCTGTAAGGGGTAGAGTTGGTGTAGGGCAATAGAATATACAGTTTGTACAGTATATAAACCAATACGCCTATGGAATGTCCCCACTTTTTACAAAAACAAACGTGTGTGTGTGAGTGTGTGTGTGTGTGTGTGTGTGTGTGTGTGTGTGTGTGTGTTGTGTGTGTGTGTGTGTGTGTGTGTGTGTGTGTGTGTGTGTGTGTTAGTGTGTGTATGTGTGTGTGTGTGTGTGTGTGTGTGTGTGTTGTGTGTGTGTTGTTAGTGTTTGTTAGTGTGTGTGTGTGGTGTGTGTGTGTGGTTGTGTGTGTGTGTGTGTGTGTGTGTGTGTGTGTTTGTTAGTGTTTGTTAGTGTGTGTGTGTGTGTGTGTGTGTGTGTGTGTGTGTGTGTGTGTGTGTGTGTGTGTGTTTGTTAGTGTGAGTTTGTGTGTGTGTGTGTGTTTGTGTATGTGTGTGTGAGTGTGTGTGTGTGCGCGTGTCCACAGACGGCTAAAACTCAGGGCTTCTGTGACAACATGTGAAATCAGAAGCCGCCTTACGCCACGCAGCTTGTTTAAATGAAATACATGTCTAGACGCTGTAAAAAATACATCTGCTGCACTGCCTTCAAAAAAAGTGAATTTCAAAGCATGCTGCCATGTCCTGAGTCAATATCCGGCGCAGAGGTCTCTGCCTTATTCATAAAGGTCTGCCTTTCATGTGCCGCCTGTTGTCTTTCCATATCATCAATGTATTCTTCTCCTTTGTTTTCTACTGCAAACTGCGCATCCGTGATCTATGAAAGCGCTTACAACTGTATTAGCATCTAAAATGCATTCGAAATTAGCGAGCTAGCACCAAAGAGACACATGCAAAGAAAAGCGCTCGAGCGGTTTAGCGAGCTCACGCTAGTCATTGGTATCACCGTCCCGCCTTTTTTTTAGCCGAGCTTACCGCTAAAATAAATGTTATAGATCTAATTGCCATTTGCTCCCTGGAGCTTTGGGAAGGATGGAGTGAAGTGGGGGAGGACGAGCGAAGCGTGGCTGCAGGTTAACAGGAGAAAGGCTCTGTCCACTCTACAGCGGGGTCAATATGGCTTTTCTCATTAACGGCTGTTGGGTAACCTGACTCCATTTCCCCAGGCCACCCAGCCTTATTTAATTTAATGTCACTCCAATAAGAAGCTCTCACATTTATTCAGTGCATTTGCTTCAGGCACTCTCTCGCTGCAATTTGAGGATATTTATTTAAAAAGGACCTTTGCTCATCATTACAGCAGCTCTGGTCAAGGAGGCAGTGTGTACAGCGGCCTTCAAATGTTAACATATTCCAACACTTTTATATGCCAGAGATGTGTAGATGCTTAAACTCTTTAGGAGGAATCTGGTTACAATACTGCTGCCAATTGATTTGTTTTCTCTGTTTAATTATTCATTTACATTTGTTAATTTTTAAAGTGACAAAGGAGCATTCTCGAAGTAAAACACAGAAACCCCTGATGTTTATGTGCAGGGTTGGTGTTTTAGAGAGGGATGTGACGATGAAGAGGCAGCTGGTGGAGGATCTCAGATGCAGACTATAGATCTGCCAGAACACTGAGACGAGCCACAGATCAGCGGCTGAAGACTTGGAGAAGAAAGAAGGTCCTGCTCCGACAACAGCCGCTCTACTAGCAACCTGGAATTAATTATTCTCTCTGCCGTTATTGATTGTGTCACTCATCCACAGTCTGAACGTCCTAGGCTTCTACGTTTCTCTGTCTGTTTAAAAATATCGAAGTAATTGAATTGCTTTTCTTTTTTTAGATGGAATCTCTCACTGATGAGGCGGCTTACCGAAGAGAAGACTGACAGATGCCAGTGCAGAACAAAACCAGCATGAGGCAACCAGCCAAAAACTCAAAGAAGAGCTTCAGAGAAAGGTTCAAGAGCATCTGTACATCACTCAGGAATCGTAATGCTTTTTTTGGGCTTGTCCTGTGTTGTATTGCAGGATTGCTTTTTCTTTCTCTTTCTTTATTCACCTAATTACCATCAGTCTCGTTTGATGTTTGGTGCCAATGCCATACTTTGCCCCAGTTTCATCGTTCAGTTCATTCTATCCGTTATATACAATGTCCTAATTGGTGAAACGCTTGTTAAGTGTGTTTATTCCTCAGGAGCAGAGAATGGCCGTCCTAGTCATCACTGGGAATGTAACGATTCACTCAACTCAATTTATTTTTCTTTTTTTTACAAAATTAGATTTAAGACAAATTATAAATTAAATGTGTCCTTTTATTATTGCTTGGACAAAATGCTGCATGTTTCTTTGTGAAATTGAAATGTAACACTATAATAATATACTAATATAGCACTTATCATTGTTCTTTTGTTGGTTTTGATTGCTTCTGTTGTCCTCATTTGTAAGTCGCTTTGGGTTAAAGCATCTGCTAAATGACTAAATCTAAATATAATGTAAATGTAAATAACAAAACTAAATTGAAATTTAAAAATAAGTAACACAAATAAAATAAATCTTGGTCTGTGCTCTTTCCATTTAAAATGAGAGGCAACCACTGCATTTTAATCATGATCCAAACAAAGATGCTGCATACATGCAACATGAGCAGTTTTTAGTATAGTTTTTAATCTATATTTTTTTGTTTTAAGTTTAAACAGAATGGTCTGACTTCAGTGAATTGTGAAACTATACATAAGAAATATCTGCATGAAACAGAAACAGAAACAGCAGACGAGCTGAACGAGAATTGTGTTATCTCTATGCAAGAAGGTGGAGATTGGACGCAGATTCACTCTCTGCCAGCAGGTGGAGCTTAGAGCGTTTCCTCAGCAGGTGGTGGAGCTTAAAGCGTTTCCTTGGTTACCGCTGTAAACACAGCACTTGTGAACACTGCAGCAGGTGGAGCTTAAAGCGTTTCCTTGGTTACCGCTGTAAACAAAGCACTTGTGAACACTGCAGCAGGTGGAGCTTAAAGCGTTTCCTTGGTTACCGCTGTAAACAAAAGCACTTATGAACACTTCAGCAGGTGGAGCTTAAAGCGTTTCCTTGGTTACCGCTGTAAACAAAGCAGCGCTGCACTTATGAACTTTAATATGCTTTATACAGGGGCAAGATGAACAGAAAAAATACCATCTAAATTTTTCTAAAGACAGTAAGTTCCCCTCAGACACACATTCATATAAACTCCTAGCCCTAAATGAATCACGATTTGTTTAGCATCTCAACCGATTTGAATCGTCACATATTTTACTCGATTTTCAACCAATTTGCGGTTAGCTGTTACATCCCTAGTAATCACTCGAGTGATGCAATCAGCCGATGCATATCACTGCTTTACACCTGCTAGTAACTCAAGCGCGGCTCCTGCGATTGGATTTCCAAAGCGTCAAAGTGTCAGTACTGGTGGCTAAATAGATCATATACTCTAGGTCAGAGAGTGATAAAGAAGGAAGAACACTCAATCTAAGCGCAATTTTGTGCTTTGATTATTCAAGAATTTGAAAATGTTGAAATCAGGCATAATGAAGAATGCTGCACAATTGTTATAATTTTTGTGACAGATTAGCTTTTACAATCCAAATTCACTGAGGATAACTGCATTTTTTTTATCACAATACATTTTCAGCTTTATTTACCGCCGCACTCTCTGCCTGTGATCCGATCACCTGAAACAGAATCTGATCAATACACAGACCCGAGAGGAAAAAAATATGGATTTGATTCTAAATCTGTGGTTTCGTAGGGTAGACCTGTAGCTGATTAGCGCTGGCGTGTTAATGACGGTCCGTCTCTGTCTCTGTCACAGATTGATGAGCTCTGAACATGCCATCCTGTCAGCAAGCTTCGAGAGGATCTTTCGTGATGATTATAATATCATTTGGGGATCCAGCGTTTGAATTATGCTAATGCACGTGGCCGTGAGTAATTGATAACGCTGTGTATTATAGCGCAGGTGCAACAGAACGCGTTTAAACTCGAGGAAGAGTTCAAATTGCATTAAATGCCTGTTGCGGTAATAAAGACATCTTTAAGATGGCGTGTTAGATTAGTATGACACGAAAAGTCATTAAGACGCCTCATTAACGCAGCCGTTCCTTCTGATGCTGGTAAACATTCGCTTCCACGCTCGAATGCTGCTGAGAGCGAAAAGTGCCAAATGTCACAAAAGATTTCAGATAAAGTCTAATTTATTTCCTCAGTCGTTTATCTTCTAATACAATCCGGCGTGCTTTAACGCAGGTAAGTCATTTAGAGAGGAATGTTTCTCCTCGGCTCCTCTAATCCTCCTCCTCGGACGGAGAACTGCTAAATTGGCCCTGTGGCCAGGGGGATTGTGGGTAAGAGCCGTCTCCTCTTGGCCCCCTCACACTCTCCTGCAGCTCGGCCGGCTCTCCAGAAGCATGTGATAAATTCGCTTAATCTCTTTCCGGATTTCTGCACGCGCTGGGCTTAGGTCAATTGAATCTAGCCTTTGACTGGTGACAGTGAATATCTATTAAGCTTTAAATAAAGTCGTAGGCTCTTCTGACAGTTTGTTGATGAGCTGGGCATCTCTCGGGGGAATGCTCAATGCTGCAGGTTTAATAATGTTTATGCAGTGCTTGTAAATGTAAAGCAAAAGGGAAGTGAAAGTTCACGCTGACCAATTTATCTAAATTTCACAGGAATGTTCTCATGTCCTGGACCTCGAACAAAGATTATTTGCATAACTCTTTTCACTCCCGCCGATTGCTCCATAGTGCACTTGTGTGTGTGTGTGAGGGCGAAAGAAGCTACGTACTATTTATATTTAATTATTAATTGTATAACTTAATGACATGACCTTTATTTTCCAAATCTGTTGAATACATAATGAGCATGTTATTCATTTCTGAATTGTAGGATAGTTAAAAATAAAAGAATAACTAAAAAATATGATTTCTGTCTTGGGGGAAAAAGCTTGAAACTCTCTTTATAAAAGAATATCATAATTTTGCCACAGAACATCTGATTTTTGGACAGCTATGTTTAATATTTTGTCTGAGGTGTACAGGAAGAAAATCAGACACTATCTCCAGACTGTATTGTCAATGCATTATAAGGGTATTCTTAAGGCATTATAATGAATGCATATTACATATATATATATAGTCTGTGTTATAAAACTTACTTATTTGTGGTTATAACTTTAATGAGTATGATTATTTATAACATGCAATAAACACCATGTTAAATCCACTACATTTATTTATAAAATAAAGTCTCATATTATATTTATTTAAGATCTGTAAAATATCTTACTGATATTACTATAAATATAGTTAAAATCAAATGTGTCATATTACATATTCATTTGATCAGATATCTGATCTCACGGCTGTTTAAGAAAAATTGTTGTTATTTATAAGTGTTCTTTGTCTGCTTTAAGCAAAGTAACGAGTCAACAATAGCAAGATACGAGACTAATAATCCATTATAAATTAATTGAATGCATTGTGTATTATAAATCATCATAAACTTAAAAGCTATAACCACAAATAAGTAAATATTATGATGCATTTGGATTAAAACTGTTGTTATGATTACTCATGAGATGATACAACATATTATACTTTTTTTTATAATGTACGGATACCTCAGATTTTTTTAGGTATATTTTATTATTATTATCATTGTTAATTGTTTTCTCTTTTGTGTATTATTCATTCTGGGGGAGAGTGAGTGAAAGAAAATTGTAAAAGCAAAAGAGAAATATTGTTTAATTCTTGATATTGAATAAAAATGATAGAATATTTGAACTGCTTCACTGCTTTCTTTCCAGTAAATAATAATAAAATATGATTTAAAAAAAAACTATATCGTTACAATATCAGAAAAAAACACAGGAGTGATTGAATGTCAAGGTCAATGAGTCTCTTAAAAATATCTTCTTCTTTTTTTTCTTGACAGCAAACTGCACGTTTACGCCTTAATTGCAGTGAAGGTAAATGTTTTGAGAGTTTAGAGACGTTCACTAGAGAAACTGCTTCGGTTCCTAATGGCAGTGTGTGAATATGAGGACACAAGACCAGCCTTTATGTAATCCAGCCGCATCCCCTGAAATATAATGAAGATCCATTTGAAGTATTTATGATGAAGGCTTTATGAAACAAATAACGGTGATGGGGAGATGTGGGAAATGGAGCATGCCCTGAAGAACTGTGCTCTGATCAGCGGCGTGTGATTGCTCTCTCTTCACCGGGACCGAGCCGACTGTCCATTCCAAGGTCAGGCTTTCACAAGGCTTATGGGGAATGATACAAGAGATTATTGCTACGATCAATAAGCTGAAAATGAAACAAAGGGGAGCTCGCTTTATTGACTTTCTCATGTACAGTGGCAGCTTTAACATTTAATTGTCTCTCAGTATTTAGCAACAACTCTCATTTAGCTCGGCCCTCGACGGCACAACATAGAATAAGAGCCGGCGCTCCCCACGCCGTTTTAACAATTCACACTCTTCTGAGAGCATCGCTTATAATATGTGCCATACAGAAAGGGAAATAAATCAAAGTGTGTGTGTGTTTTTCAGCAGCTTGAAGTCTCTTCTGTGCTATTCCTCTCCAAATCAACACGAGAGCCTTCGAAATTTTAGTGCGTCTTGCATCAAAAGTCAATCGCCAGCTTTTGATCACAACATGTTCATCACACCTTCAGACATTCTAGACTGTACTGTAACAGAAGATATGTTCATGCTTATGTATATATTATTTTTTTGTGCTCTGCTCCTTTATTGTTTTAAAGGCACTGGCCGATCATTTAGCTCAAGATGTGCGAGACGCTGAAGCCCGTTTTAGGAGGAAGAAAAGAGTGAAAAGAAGGAAGCCAGATGTCTAAATGCTCGCTGGTGAAAGTATCCTCAACATGACAGAAACAGACCTGCTGGACATGCTGGACACAGATGAGGTCAGACCTGTGGCAAACCAAACACGGCAATTACAAAAGGGAAAATAAACTGGACTCGGTTGTACTCTAAAAATGTTTGTATTGTCATTATTATTATTGCCAGACATGCATTTGTTTGTACATGAGAATATTCTGATCAGACGTGCCAGACGTGTTTTATTTGATTTGATTTCTAAATGTTTAAGCTGAAAACCGCTTCCAGTCTTCCACAGCCACACAAAAGAAGTTGAAGTAAATTCTTGGTGGGTTTAAACAGCGCTCCGGCCGTGTGTGCAGATTGGGCTGGACATGGACAGGTCGGGTCACACTTTTTTCACAATTTCAGTATTCAAATTTTTTTCAATATTCATAATTTTGTTAAAGTGCTGCTTTTAGTGCAATTGACCTATTTTAAACACATCCTGCAGATTTTCAAATGAACATATTAATCTTTTAAGGCCCTTTCTCAGCGTGAAATGGCGAAACGAATCACAGATGAATGGTCTATTCACCGGCTGATATTTGTGAGGCAGAACAGAGAGCAGAATCACAGCGACCTGAACACATTCAGAAGCATGAGACACAAGTTCAGGACTATAATTTCAGCAATAATAATAATAAAAACACACGCACAAATGTAACAGATGTAACGTTTAGCTAAAGTAATTCCCCTTGTGGAATTTAATCATGAAAGGTCAGCAGCAAAACCATAAAATAGTCATATCAAATGTGCTTTTTGAATGTAATACATTTTTATTAAAGATCTGCATGATTAGTTTTGATTTACTTTAATAAATCCTTAAAATATAGAATCCTAAAAACAATGCACGAGTGAGAAGAACATTGCAGAAATTTACCTCTGCCCATATAGTGCACATGAATTATGATTGACATAATATTTGTTTTGGTTTTTTATGCATTAACTACAGTACAAATCATTAATTATTTCAAATTATTTTAATCTTTTGACAGTCTTAGTTTTTATTTATTAAAAAGGTAATTAATGCAAAGTGAACACAAATAAAATTGCGATAAAAGAAAGAGTCATTTATCGTGGGTTAGTGTAAATGCTGCAGGATTCAGACAAAAGAATGTTGATGGGAGACGACTAAATGTTTGAGTGAGATTTTATTCAAACCATTGACTAATTGTAGGTTTTGTGTGTAGTGTCAGGCGAACTGCAGACATTTCGTTTGGAGTGATTTTCAGGCTCGGGCTGAACATGTGTGCAGTGTGAAGCTCCAGTGTCCAGTTTTTAGTGCATGAGCACCACCAAATGTTCTGATGCATGCATCTGCAGCGACCCAGAGCTCAGATCTTTCTGCTTGCTGTGGAAAAAAATCAACAAAGAAAAAAAAACATAGCTCCTGGTGTGAAAGGCTCAATAAGAAACCATTGTTTCGAAATTCAAAATCTTGTTCACACTGAATATTTGTGTTATTCATTTTAAGATTTACTGAATTAGCTCGTGACGTCCTCCAAATTCCAAACCTTAGCCTATTTTTGCATGCATTTGTTTTTGTAAATAAATTAAATCTCTTAGCAATAATATGTAGGAGATCATTAAAGTATTTATGATTTCTCCTGCGTCCGTGTGTGTGTGTGTGTGTGTGTGTTTGGCTGTCAGCCTGAAAGCTGCATCTAGCATGATTCACAGGCTCTGACGTGTCACTACATCGCTAGTGGCTTTGACCTTTGACCCGTGTGACCTGTCTGTACCCGCGCTGCACATCTCGGCCTCTCGCCGCTGGACTCTTTAGAGGACTCAGTAGACTGCCATCAGGCAGCTCCGTCTCTCTCTGCTTCTTCTTTTCTCTCTCTCTCTTCCTCCTGCTTCCTCTGCTGGGCTGTGAGACCCCGAAGCAGCTTGTTAGTGGTGGGCCAAGTATTGATCTGGCAGGTCTGTCGATGCGGGGAGATTGAGCCGAGCTCCACTAGAGACTCTCCACCAGCAGGCTGCTATTGACACACTGCACACACACACAAACAGAGCAGCGGCCCGCAGGAGACTCTTCACAGGCAAGATGCTATCGACGTTTTCTCGACTCGGCCGACACAACTGCTCACTGTATGACAAGGCTGAGACCGGCCCGAGTCCCCAGAGAGCTGCGCTGACACGACACGGTGACCCGCGCGTTAGTTTTTCTTTTCTTTCAGCGCGCTCATCCAGGTTTTTCCCACCCTAACGCGCTCCACGGGGAGGCTGGCTCTTCCTCTGACTAGTGATCAAGCCAGTTTATTGGCAGGTGAGCTTTTTTATGTTCTCTTTTTTTGGAGGGAGGGAGAAACAGAGCACTGGGTCAATGTTGCGATTTGTTTATGTTGTACTTGCATGTTTCCATCTCATTGGAAAAACAGGCCTGTGGCGACATCGCTGCGCATCGATGCTACGTTGTGTCTCGCACGTTTCATCACAAGTGTCCCAGTATGTGGTAGGACTGGGCGATTTTTCAGATTTCATTTGCCACAGTGTTATTTATTTATTTTATAATTTTTTTATATGTTTTTTTATTTTGAATAAAAATCAGTCAAACAATTGTGTACTGTGTATACTTATTATGTATATATAAATACACACACACACGTGTATATATATGTATATTGTATATGAATGTATATGTTTTAGTTTTATTTTTTTTGTATTTATTTTATATTTTATTTTTTTATTTTTAAATTAAAAAAAAAAGTTATTTATATATAAATATTTATATATATATACATAACAAACACAGCTTTTGTGTTGACAGCGATGTGACGCGAGCAGTGGAATGGGAGAAAACACAAGAACTTCTTTGAATGTTTTTATGTAAAGCACATGTTTACATAAAAACAATAAAAAACTGTGGAAAAGCAGAAAGCTGTACAGAACTACTGCTGTATGATTCTGACGGGCTGGAAGCTGCTGCTATTTTATTCGTATTTACAAAACATTTTTAGTTAAAAATAGTCTACTGTTGCTATACTCCTAGTCATTTTCAGTTTGAATTGCCTTGACTTTTGTGAATTTTTTTTAAAATATTATTTCTGAACAAACAGGATATGTTTAAGACAGTTTGTACAATATGTGTTGGTACAATTTCATGCATCTGTTCTGCTTTTAACAAGTAAATGTCTTCAACCAGAACTTTCTTAGATTGTTAATATAGAAAATGTACTTGAATCATGTTGTTGTTACATTTTTAAAGTTGATTAAAAAAAATAGAAACCTGTGAGATGAATTTCTTTTTTTCCACATCACCCAGCCCTAGAAATTGGTGCTGGCAACATTTAATTGTGTTGATTTTTGTACGTATCAGTTCAGTAATAAAATGTCCTGTTAGTGGCGATAAAAGGTTCACATTCTATCATGTTTGAGAACAGCACACAGCACCAGCTACTCTAAACCCAAGGGTTAGGGTTGTAATGCTGTACCGGGTGTGCTACCGAGCAAGTTTACCAAGACAGAAAAGCTGCATATATGGAGCTGGTTATGTGATGCAAATGTCAAAATAAAGCAATAACCCCATGAACCCGTGGTTTACAGTGAATTTATAACAGCTAAGGGGCGTTGTTAGGCACAATGTGAAGTGTCCTTAGCTGTTATAAATTCACTGTAAACCACGGCTTCACAGGGATTATTGCTTTTAGAAAACAAAACGGTTATTCCATATACGTAGTAAAGCTTCACAAAATAAAACAGAGCAAATAAAGTGTAATGATATTAATAAAACAGTATTCTTCCACCAAACAATGCAGTTCCTCAGAAACACTTGTGGTTGCAACAAAGTGGTTGCCGAGCAACACAGAGACATACATCAAAGGTTTTTTTTTTTTTTTTTTTTTTGAGTAATTTACAACAGCTTCGAACGCAGCTCAACCAATCAGAATCAAGGACTGGAACGATCCAATTTATAATTTTAGATTTAACATATTTATTAGTTTACAAATCATGCCCTGTGATAATAGCATTCTGAGATTGTAGTATAGCATAGTATTACGCCACGAACCGCACAGAAATAATCTGTATTAATGTGCCCCTTGTTATCATAATGTGTGTGAAAAGGAATCAAACTGGCTGATCTTTTAATGCCCTCTAGTGTTAATTTTGTAGGAATAGGTAGATTTTAGAAGTTTCAAGTACAAATGTAGGTTGAGGCATGTTTTTTTTTAATGTTGTTTGATCTTCATATGATACTCCAAAGCCACTGGGGTACGCAAAGTTCCATGGGTGCCATGTCAGTGCTGCTGCCTTTTTTGTGGAAAATCAGGAATGGTAATGTGTGTGTGTGTGTGTGTGTGTGTTGTGTGTGGTGTGTGTTGCCATGCGTGCGTGGTGTGTGTGTGTGTGTTACCTAAGCGAGGTCTTTTCTCTGGCCTGTCAGTCTCGGTGTATAGTGTGAGCTGTCACTGTCAGCCGCTAATGGCGGAACTACTGTGACGACTTCCTATTACCGCTGTGGCCCTGTCAATAGCGCGGCCATCACTCCAGTGCCACATGTCAACGTAACAAGCTCATGCATGTCAGAATAATTTTGGGACTCGTGTGAGCGCGTTTTGAAGAGCTGCCTTTCACTCTCATGTCATTTTATCTGCCTGTCTGAGTCGTGTAGGAACGGAAATCACACAGAAGCTTACGGTCAACTGTTGCTTCTGATCTGTTGCCTTTGCCACAGTGTGTTTCTTTCTGCTTTGCTAGCCTCAGATAACATTAATGAACATATCTCTCTCTCTCTCTCTCTGGATATCTGGCTTTTTATTTCCCCTTTTCTTGCCCCGACGTGCTCCGAGCACCTCTAAACTCATTCCCTTCTCCCTTAATGAGACAACAACACTTCCTCACTCGAGGGGCACAACCTGGGAATAACATCACCAACCTATAAGCATTGAGTCCACAGTGCTCCCTGTGGTTTAACATGTCAGGCCGTGAATAACGCATCCTATGCTGAGTGTCCACCCGCAAACCCTCGTCTAGCCCTGGGACCCCCCTTGGCCCAGTAGCAGTACACATTTAATTGCTTGCGTTTATTTGTGGATTCCTAATTATTGACTAGAGGTAAATTATAACACCACAGCCTTTATGAAGAGATGGAAATGACTGTTAGAGCTAATGAACTGAGCCACGCTGCCTCTAGTCATTTATCAAGCACATTCATCAATCTCGGCCTGACAGAAGTCACGGCCCCCCTCCGTCCTCGTATTATTTCATGACCGGGCAGGAATTGGATTGAAATGCTGTAATATTCCTGCTCTGTTAAGCTTGTGCTGAGGAAAGCTTTTTCATGTTCTGACATATATATATATATATGTATATATATATATATATATCTATATATATATATATATATATATATATATATATATATATATGTATGTGTGTGGTGATTAATTTTTAGGGGCCAGAATATATGCTGAAGGAAAGTGGCACTATGTAAACGTAATTGAAGCGCTGCGCGTGATTAAAGCAGTGGCTGGAATCCCACAGTAATCTGTGCCAGCTTCTCTGTTTTGCTTTTAATATCAGAGCCGATGCGGAACTCATCAATTTATTAATATATTTTTCCTCTTCCACAGGTTTTTCAAGCCGCTGCCATTGAAACATTTTTTTAATCCTTTAATTTGTTCAGCAATATAATTTAGAAAACATGCAAATCAACTTCACCTCTTCTATGATGAGAATGATTTTCTTTTCTGATTTATATATATTTATTTGAAAGTGTTAATTTAGTATTTATATACTATTAAAGTAATGATTAATATGTTGAATTACCTTTTTTGTATTATTTTGATATGTCATGTGCTTTTGTAATTTTGTTAGATTTTTATATTTCTGTATAGCTTTAATTGAATTATAGTTTCAGTTTTTCGTGTAATATTTACATTCAATTACTGAGAACAATTTTAATAGTTTTTTGCTTTAATTCTAGATTTAGTAAACAATAAAATAAAAACACGTCAGGGTGATACAACTGTCCTTATATCATAATGAAGTGAAAATCCTCATGAATAGAGCACAAAATTTTAATAATAAGTAGAAAATAAAAAATCACACTCATGCAGGTTGTAAAATATAGTGGGATGACTTCCAAAAATATTGATATGCATGAATTAAGATATTTGTAAATAAAGAAAGAAAGAATGACAGTGATTAAGATGTGTACATTCATATCTGAAAATGATGATCCGTTTTATTTTATGGTTAAACCACATGCTGTTTTTAGAGTCAAGTGGTGTAAGAATCTTAAAATACAAAGAGCACAGATGTAATAGCCTCTTCATCGGGAGCCTCTTGTTCATCACTGACCGCTGCAGCATCGCGGGATGACCGTCACTCCACATGTGTTCATCAAGCCCCAGTGAACCTGATGTGACAGCATCGTCAGCGGAGCGCTATTGTTTGATCCTCATTCAGCTCCCGCCCCTCCATCAGTTCCTAATGAGAGAGAGAGAGAGGGAACAAAGGCTCTGTGTTTATTCTACAGTGTATTTAGGTCAGATCTACCGGCTCAGGTTGTATAGACCTGACGATGTAAGAAACAACATTTAAAAAAGGAGTTTTAATTACAAGTATCTGTAGCCCCAAGTGTCCAATTCCCTTTCATATTGGCCTCCGGTGGTTTGGAAGGGAGAATGGGAAGAGAGGCGATGCAGGCTGGGTAATTACTGGCACAGAAGAATAGATTGGTGCTACGCTTGATTTTCTTACCTGATCTCTTGTTTTCCCACATGTGACACATTCATTATCTTCTAATCAAATGCAGACTTTAGTAGGTCTTGGGTGTTTTGGCTGGTTGTTGTTTTTTGTAATTCCCACGTTCAATAATTTTGATTTCAAATTAATTTTGTGAAGATCAAAGATCAGAAAGCTTTATATTCTTCTGTGATCATAGAACGCCATGTTGTTGTTGTTTTTTCATCCACACTTTCATGGTGGCCTAGATGAGGGAGAATTCATCAGTTCGTATGGAAGTGGCATCAGAAGACAACAGATTTGGGGATTTTTCGGAGGAGAAACAGATATTTGACTCACAAAAACCACTCTTAAAGAGGTCATATGATGCGATTTCAAGTTTTCCTTTCTCTTTGGAGTGTTTACAAGCCTCTTGGCGAATATAGAAGATTTGTAAAGTTGCAAAGACTGAAGTCTCAAATCCAAAGAGATATTCTTTATTAAAGTTGAGACTCGTCCACACACCCCTGAAACGGCTCGTTCTAACACCCCCCACATCTCTACGTCAGTATGTGGGAAGATTTGCATAACGCCGCCCAGATGTTCACACAAAGAAAGAAGGTGTAATTCTGATTCTCTCTGTTGCCGCCGGCGTCATGTTGTGGAGACGCTGTTTCGTTGTGAAAGTGAAACTACTTTGTTTGGTCTTCCAAAAGAGGACACGACTAGAAAACAGTTCCAGATCAGTTCAACCCAAATATTCAGATGTGTGCAGCGCATTTTATAGAGGATGAGGACTGTTCCCTGAACCAGAAGCCTGCAATGCGTCCTGCGGCGCAACGGCTGTTTCTCTATAAAGTGGGGCAATAACAACTTTGCAAGGACAGTCCGCGCGCCTTTCTGACTCACAGTCTGTAAGTACGTTTACATTTTTAAAGATATTTCCACTGATGATTCAAACATGAATTTTAAGCAGTGTAGAGTAGTGCTTGTTGTTTGTCATTTCTCCGATCACAAATGCAGATCACAAATGTTTTTATGTTTACGCAGCGCGATATGCAACGCAACGCGTAAAAACACAGTTTAAGTCATTATAATCAGTAATCATGTACCCACTGGATGCAACAATGCCTAATTTATAATGGGTTTTATTGGTTTTGTCTCTGTGCTCCGGGGACACGCATCACAGTGAGACGCGTAACATTTCCCATCCACGCACTTGAGGTATTCAACCAATCACAATGCGCTGGATAGCTGGCCAATCAGAGCACACCTCGCTTTTCAGACCGATGAGCTTTGTAAAAATCAATGCGTTGTAGATAGACAGGACATAGAGGAGTAACAATAATGTACAGTATGTGGAAAATAAACCGCATAAACACATTGCATTACATCAAATACACAAAATAATGTTCTTTTTAGCAGCATCATATGACCACTTTAAGACCGCTAACAAAAGCAGCCTGATCAATCCGTTTTGAGAGTGTGTGTGTGTGTGTGTGTGTGTGTGTGTGTGTGTGTGTGTGTGTGTGTGTGTGTGTGTTTAGTGGGCTGAAGCTCAGAGTGTTGTGACTGGGCCTGTAGCTTCGCCCCGGGCATCTTCACACTCTATGAAACCAGTGTCACTTAATTGGACTATAAAACACCTTCATATTGTTGCAGGTGTTTTTTTTTTTCCTCCCCACTTCTCCTCAGGCCAGGCCAGTCGATTCCGAATCAACTCCTGGGTGTGTTAATGAAAACACAGCCCAAAAGAGAGCTTTGCTGAATAGAGAGCAGCGCAGCGGGGCTGTCCAAAGGGAGGGAGATACCTGCTAAAGCAGCTGTTACATGATAATGACGCACGTCCCTCCGTCCCCGCGGGCCGTTTGAGATGTGACTCAGGCCTCCCAGGGCTAGCGTGGCATCAGATGCTGCAGCCTTTCTGTGTCGTGCAATAAAACAGCACATTTTTAAGAGTAATTAAATAATATTACATTCCTTTGCCGTAACCCCTGCAGCCTTTTCCTCTGTAGCTGAAGTTTAGCGCGGCTCAAGCGGGCTTTTGATGAAGTCAGCACAGAGAGTCTACCTGCCCCGCGGGAAAGCTCTGCTCCCTCTCTCTCTAACGAGACGCACGCTTTCTCCCTCTTCATCTGTCATGCATCCCTCACACGCCTCTCTTTTGGGTCTGACGCACTGGATTCTGCTGGAGTTAAGACCGTTTCTTTTTTTCTGTGCAAAGTCGCCTCAATGAAGAGTATAAAAAATGCATGTTACTGTGTGTGTCTTTTAGAAAAGTTTAATTCAATATTTATGGATGATGCAGGCCTTTGATACCCGATGCTAATTACCACCGAGTCCTTGAGAAGGTTTTGTGGGGGAAGAAGAAAGCCGAGTCAGAGTATAGGTTAGGGCTCGAGCACACACACACACACCACACACACACACACACACACACTCACACACACACACACACACACACAACTCACACACACACACACAACACACACGCTGGCGAGTATAGCATCCTTTCCTCGTTCCTCGCACTGCTAGGAGCGGTGGCAGCGAATCAAACCTCAAAACAATCCCATTCACCATTTGAGGCAGATGTGTTCGGCTGCTTTTATATTCTGAAGATTGAAGAAAAGCCTTCATGACCTGATCCTTGAATTTGTTCCGTGTCATAATTAATCAGAGTGAAGTCTGGAGTTTCAACACAGGTTAGAGTCGTCATCAAAGCCGAAGACACCCCGGAGAAGCTGTCTGAGAGGAAAAAAGCCTCTCTCTTCTTTTTGACAGCTTTTCTTTTCTTTTCGTTCCTCTCTCTCTCTCCCTCTCCCTCTCTCTCTCTCTCTCTCCTGCTGATGGACGCCATGCTGGTGAAGATGAAGGAGGCCAAAGTGCTGACAGAGGAACTGGCTTCACTTCCAGCTGCAGTCAGCACAAACGCCTGACCAGAGAGAAAAGAGACAGAAAGGGAGCGAGAGACTGTAATACTGATATGTGTTGGCTGTAAAGCCCTGCGTGGCAGCGGAGGCCCTCGTCTCCAGCTGTTGGGGAGATTACTATTTCTTGATTTGATCTAGCGTTTTAGTTGAATGTAAATCATCGTGCACTTGATGTTTTGACCTGGCTTGCACATGAAGAATATTTAAGACACATTAGCATGACACTATAACTGGCCACAGCACGTTGAATAATCAACATAGAGAAATAAAAGATTAAAAACTAATCTTGCCTGTCTCTTTCTTTTGTATATGCTCAGTGGGATCTTTTATGGTGGGATTATATGTTTTAGCTTTTTTCTTCTTGTTTGATTGTCTACAACATAAAGCAATAGCAAGTATTTTTAAAGCTAAAAAGAAATGCTTCACAATTACACGATTATCTTATTTTTTGAAAAAAAAAAAAAAAAACGCAGATAGTGTATATTAATAATATTTATAATAATATACACTGTAGTTATGTTTGGTGAGTTGTGCACCAAGCATTTTAATTTCTCAATAAGGAGATTTTATGAGAATGCACTTCATAAAGAACTAAAACTCTGAGTGATGCTTGCATTCATTTGTTCATCACCATAACAGAGACCAGACCATTTTTCTATATTTTAATAATAATGCTATGCAATTCACATTTGAACATTGCATTTTCTGGTTGCATGCAAGTAGATGCAGATAAGATGTAAAATATCTACACTGTATATACATGCTTCTTCAAATGCATTGAGTTTTTTTAATATGAAATTGTATATTAAAACATATAAAATAATAAATCATAAACCTTAAGACACAATTTTTGTGTCTGTTTTTATTGATTTAAAATCTGGTTGCCTTAATGTAATATTTAGATTACATGCACTTTCACTTTTCTCCGTGTTGTTTTTCGCTTTTCACTCTTTTCTTCTTCGCATACAATCAGAAACCATTCAAAAATGAACCATAAGAATCCGACTTCTGTTTTATCAGGTTTATGCTAATGATGTCGTTTGCATTTATCTTTTTGTAATGAAGGATTAGCTCAAGACCTGGGCATCTCGGGGACCAATTTATCTGCCCCCCCGGATCAGGAGGCCCCCGTGGTTAATTACCATTCGTTAATGCAGTTTGGAGCCTTTCTTCTTCGAACACTCCAGAGCATGCTATTGTAAATATTTGTCCCCATATAAATGTGCTGATTTCTAGTCACCGTCCTCGAGCATAATGTGTCTAATGACAAACATTAATAACTTACAGCTGGGAGGACTGCAGAGAGGACTGGCGTTGCGCCATTAGCACCAACTTGATGTCTCCTGCCTTAATGCATACTGCACAGTCAACATGTTTGCAGTGTCTGTGACGTTCAGATGCACAGAACTCCCTGAGGTTTAATTAACATGACCTTCCTCAGCCACCCACCGAACATGAGGAAACTTTTGTGTGGTGTTTTAAAAGAGTGAAGAATGAATGGTTGTGTGGTGTTTTAAAAGCTTCTGTGAACGTCTCATTAAGAAATGCACATTATGGGACAGACGCATCAGGACTTCTAAATGCTAGGATTTTCCCTTTCCTCCATGCCTTTGTTCCTCTGATCATCTTTCTCTTACACATTCACTCGCTCAGAGTTTTTCTTTCTTTCTTTCACCCTTAATCTCTCCTCTTCTTGTCTTTGATGGTCTCGGCGGGTGTCTGGGTGCCACAGGGGCTGTTGGGAGAGATGATGATGATGAGGGGCTGCTGAACCTCCTCCCCTCGCTTCTCTAAAATCAATAACGGAGAGCACTGAGGTCTCCTGCAGCATTACTGGAACAGCTCCATCACAGGTCAAAAACCCGAATCAGTGCTCGGATGAAATGACTGAGAGGTCAAATCTGACAACCGAGGCTAAACATGTTTTCACATTCATCCGTTTGAAGTGCATCTGGGTGACAGGAATATATCTATTCCCTCAATTAATGTGTAAGACAACACATCTCGCTGAGCTTCGTGAGTAAAGTCGGAGGTGTAGCTCGGCCTGGATCAATGATTCCTTTCTGCTCGAAAGTCACTTGAAATGGTCTTCTTTAATTTCTGCATGCGGTTAACTCTATAGAGCTGCTTATTACAGTGATTACACCACACACTCTCGTCTCAGTGATTGGGACAGTTTGTGGGAGATGCTGGTTATGACACATAAGACTCATAAAACCACACTGGATCAGATCGGTTGCATTCACAATCATCCCGGCTCATTATCGTCTAGAAAACAATGAATTATTTGTAAGAATGCATAAAGTCAAGTCAGCTTTATTTCTACAGTGCTTCATACAATACAGATCATGTCAAAGCAGCTGCACGGCATCAAAGAAGAAAGAAATATATATAATCTATGTATATTATGCATTAGATTGAAAAAAATGATAATGATAAATGCATTTATTTCATACTATGTATAGTTGAAATCTATTAAGATATTTACTGATGTATTGCTGGAGACTTATATAAAAATTATAATTAAACATTATTTGGAGTACTACTTGTGCACAATGCACATTTCTTAGTATTAAGCTTAAAATGTGTTTTAATGTCACTAATGATGAGGATTGTCTGATATTTATGTTGGTCCTTTAAATGCGAGATATTTAAAGTGTACCTGAAGTTTACTTGTACTAGTTCCACTTTAGCACAATCAATATACTTCAGTATATCGTTAGTATGATTTCAGCACTACTTCCACACAATTAAAGTGCATTAAATATAAAAATTAGTTGTTCCAATTTAGCAGAATCTAAGTATACCAGTAGTATACTAAAAGTACATAAATATGTAAATGTATTTGTAGTGTACTTAGCATGAAATAAATGTATTTCAAATACATTACAGTATAACTATTTTCACTAGGGATAACTAGAATTTATTCTCTATTTTTCTCTCATTTTTGTTATTTTAACTAATTTATCCATTTAAATAAATACAGTATTTTGTATACTAAGCTGTAGCTGTAGTTTAGCTTGGGCTAAAGGACATATTTAATTTGGAGTGAATGAAAATGAGGCTGCGTGTACAACTGAATTAGTATTACATGTGTACATTTTATGTATACAATCAAGTCTTTTCAGAAAATAAATTTTTAATGTTTATTTTGCTGATCAATCAGTACCAAGGTGAACAAAAGTTTGAGCAGATTATATATCACTTTATCACTTTACATTTTTGTGCATGCAAAATTAAATATGCCATCTACCTTATCAATCAAAAAAAAAAAGAATAATGTTAAGAAAAAAAACTCTTCTTAACCTGATGCAGCTGAACATGCTATCCCCATTGTGCAATAAAAGTATGTGAAATATTTAATCACCATCTTAGTCCATCTCTACATCTTATTCTATTGCGTCTGTAGCACACCTGTACATACCATTTGTGTGTATTTTTGTTTATGTGTATATTCTGGATCTCGTCCGTTCTTCGTTGAGATGTTGTTCTGGAAGTGCACTGACAGTATTTTCACACAAGAGGGGGCTGTAGTCAAAGCTTGGATCAGCTGAGGTTCATCTGATCTCAACACCCTGCAACACATAAAACAGACCAAAGATTGAGGTCTGACACTTCTGTAAATAAATATAAATCACCATAGTTCTGTGTAATGTACATGTGTATATAATGCAACCGTGTGTGTATATAAATATAAATGTATTATAAAACATTCAAAAGCACAAAACTGAATGATAAATGTATGTTGCAGGCTCTGAGGATAAACTGTGGATCGTTTAGTATTGCTTTTGTACAAACTGCATTCAGCGACTACATCTTTCAAATGACATCAATTCTCTTCTCACTCAGACACATGAAGCCTAAAACAAGCCAATCTGCACGTTCTTTACAAAACTCTCAGATCTAAGTTCAGAACCAAACATAATAGAAAGATGAATAGAGGCTCTGCTTCTGTCAGAAAGCACTCTCACATCAGCATTCAGCACACCAGTCAGCAGAAATGATACACAGTTTTTCTTCATCCACCTGGATGATCCACATTTCTGTTTCACTTTGAGACAGCATTTTTTTGACTTCTGCGTGACAGACAAACGTGGCTTTGCAGTTAAAAATGTGAGAAGCCACACAATATTATCCAACTGAAGAGCTGCAGAGCTGGTGGATGCATAAGAAAGAAGGCTCTCGAATGCGTTTTCACCTTTTATTTAAAGGTGAAGTTTGTACAGTTTTTTTTATTTTGGTCAGAATACATTCTTTTAAGCCAGTTTATTGTTTACTGACTACCATTCATGGGTTTATATCTTCCCCCAAATTGTAAACATTATGCCTCCCAGGCACCATCAGAACATTTGGGATCTGTCAATCACTTTCCAGCTCAACCAATAGCGAGAGTGTGGGTGGGGCTCCTGTAGCAGGCCTGAGCCAGAGGGTGTTGAGGCAGTGCATTACATGGAAAAAAATAAATAAAAATCTGATTTGGTTAATTCTACAGTATACATATTATTTTTTTTATTTTTATTCTCATATTTTTATTGTTTACTTTCATTTCATTCTTTAATAGCTATATTTATGTATATTTTCATCTGTGTTGTATTCTTTAATAACTGCACTGTCCATGGAGTGGACCTGACTCACATTTCACTGCTGGTTATATATGCTCTATATAACTGTGTATGTGATGAGTAAAAATCTTGAATCTTGAATCTTGAAAAGCACAAGCCAAAATTTGAAGACTTGCCAAACTATGCAGAGACAGACAGCAAGATAAAACAAGGATAATCATTGGTGGTGCTTTTACAAGATGAAGGCATCTGATGGAATGATTGGCTTTCAGTCGAGATGCTGAACTTGACTCGTAAGCTAAACTCATGTTTTTGTCACGTGTTAGCTGTCAAACCCTTGATAAAATAGTAAGACACTTCTTCTTACAGTAGTTACAGTCTTCTTGCCCTCGTTTCCTGACACATTTACATTACAGTAATACATTATTCCTCAGTTTTGTACAGATGGGAATGAAACTGAAAGACTAACAACTGTGTAGTTGTTCAGCTAAATCTGTTTTGATAATATTTCCATTTTTAGATTTCAATACGGTGTTAATAGCAAATGAAGGGACGCAGAAGTCAAAAAATGCTGTCAAATGAAACAGAAATGTGGCTCATCCAGGTCAGGTCTGGTGTGATGAGTGCTTTCTGACAGAAGCAGAGCCGTTGCTCGGAGTGAACCAACAGAACAGAGTGTATTCACTGAAAAACAATCCAGGAATCTTACAGTAACGTCATATATAGTGTCTAATGTATGAAACTGGCAAGTGCTTGCACATGGTCCTGTCTGAGAGCATAGCTTTAGCCCTGCTCAGACGGGACTAGTTTTCCAGGAGGACGTTAGACGTAGTTTGTGATTTTAATCCCGTCTGAATCTGCTAAATCTATGCTTTTCTCACACAACCGCTGTAATAATTCGATATTCACAACGCATTTCCTCGTGTGTTTTTTGGCCAACGTGAACTACCTCAACGTGCTGAAGAAGAGACAGTAGAGATTTATCAGAAGGGGGACCGGGAGGTTTTCAAGAGATTTTACACACAACCTAAAATAGTCTACTCAGAGATCAGGGATCATGGCCTTCTCAGATCAGCGAAGAGGATTGACTTTTATTTAAATCTGCCTTCTATAAAGCACGCTGTTTAAAAGACACACTCAGTACCACTCTGTACAGACGGTCCAGGATAGTAACTAAACGTTTTTCAGTGGATATAGAAAACCTTTACACTAATATAGAAACTGAGAGAGACTTGGTGGCAGTGAAGAAATGTTTTGAAAGCTATCCAGACAAAGACAGACCAGAAGGAAGTCAATTAGAACTACAAACTATAAGAGTAAGAAATTCACATCAGTGTATGTGAATATATATATATATATATACACACTACCGGTCAAAACATGTTTTTAAAGAAGTCTCTTCTGTTCATCAGGGCTGCATTTATTTGATCAAAAATACAGAAAAAACACAATAATCTTGCAAAATGTTATTACAAATAAAATATTTGGTTTCTTCTTATAATATCCTTTAAAATATAATTTATTTCTGTGATGCAAAGCTGAATTTCCATCACCATTACTCCAGTATAAAGTGTCACATGATCCTTCAGAAATCATTCTGATAATGATGATTTATTATTAGAATTATCAATGTTGTGCTGACCAATATATTTTTTGGAAACTGCAATACTTTTTTCAGGATTCTTTGATGAATAAAAAGTTTAAAAAGAACAGCATTTTATTCATATAAATCTTTTTTCTAACAATATAAATATTTGCTATCACTTAACAACTGAACACATCCTTGCTGAATAAAAGTTTTGATTTCTTTCAAAAAAAGAAAGAATAAAAATTTACTGACCCCAAACTTATTTTGGTTAGATTGTTAGAAAAGAGTTCTATTTTAAATAAATGCTCTTCTTTTGAACTTCTTATTTAATCAAAGAATACCGGAAAAAAAGTATCACAAGTTTCCAAAACATCTGAAGCAGCACAACATTGATAATTCTAATAATAAATCATCATATTAGAATGATTTCTGAAGATCATGTGACACTGAAGAAAATTCAGCTTTGAAATCACAGGAATAAATTAAATTTTTTAATATATATTAAAATAGAAGGCAGTAATTTTAAATAGTAAAAACATTTCTCAACATTACTGATTTTACTGTATTACTGGTGTTTTTAATGCAGGCTTGGTGAGCAGAAGAGACTCCGGTAAAAAACATTACAAATCTTACTGTAGTGTATTAGAGAAGAGAGAGAGAGAGAGAGAGAGAGAGAGAGAGAGAAGAGAGAGAGAGAGAGAGAGAGAGAGAGAGAGAGAGAGAGATTTTCCTCTGCTGCTGTAATCTGAGGAGAGGCGTGACGTCAGCGGCGCGTCACCATCAGACGCTGTAATCAGTCTACGCGCGCGCGGTGATTCCCAGCAGCGCACCAGCGTTTATCTCTGCTCTGCTCGCGTCCCCTGCTCCTGCATCACGGCCAGGCTTTAGGACAGAAACAGCAGTCCGCTGGGAATCATGTCTGTCGCGGGACTGAAGA
Source organism: Cyprinus carpio (assembly GCF_018340385.1). Taxonomy (NCBI): domain Eukaryota; kingdom Metazoa; phylum Chordata; class Actinopteri; order Cypriniformes; family Cyprinidae; genus Cyprinus; species Cyprinus carpio. The sequence continues at coordinate 524,853 of NW_024879215.1, read as the reverse complement.
AGCAATTCCACAAAGCCACTCAGGTAAGGAGCGACACGGCCGCGAGATGCAGCGCTCGGTTTGCTGCAGTGCTACAGCAGACGAGCTCTGAATCCTGTGCGCATCTTCACGATGAACACTGTGTTCTGCTGCTGACAGAGTCACTCGTGCCATCCACACAGAATGAATGCGTGCTCAGTGCGCTTTTTTTCGTCAAGGTTTTATTAGCATCAATGAAATGAAAAGGCGTGTACATGAATATTCAAGATGCATAGATGAAAGTTGTTAAATAATAGCTCATATCCTTAAATTGACCTGGATGCCCTCTAAAGCAGTCGTGATCCTGGGACACTTCAAATCCAGGACGCTTTTAGCACCACTCAGGCTTTAGAGTCCAATAATGGATTGCCATTTAGTTTTCTCTTTCTATTTAAATTTGTTTCAATTATTGTAATATATCTTTAAGATATAAAATCAGTGCATTGCATATTGGGCCTTATATTCTGCTTAGACTTCATCATAAAGGATTTTCATATGTGTGTATACATAATCTATATATATATATATACACACACACACAGTATAGATGTAATTATTATTTTTTTATTTTTCAAGTATGAGAGCATTAAACCAGATTTAATCGCTGGTTGAGCGTGCTCTGGTGTCATCTCTCCCAGGTCTGTTATGTTCATCTAGTGTTCGTGTCACTTTGCATTAATACAGAAATGACATTGAACGCTGAGGGTTTGGCGGGTTAATACAAATTAGCACTTTTATAAGTAAGCAAATATAATAAGAACAGATTCACTGAATTAGGCCTATGATAACATTAAACAATACTTTAGGATTCAACATTACTGCAGAGTTTAATTCTGTGAAGTATTGCAGGTAGTCTGTTTGGTGTACTGTATCTAATGAATGTGCATTCAGCTGTTCTTTCAGTTAAACTCATTAAGTAACGCTGTTACATGCATCCCAACACTGTGTACAGTATACACTCATACAGATGTATTGTTTTGGAAATGTATGTTGCATGGTAAAGTTAGTCTTTGGTGTGTTGTTTAAAAACAGCTTGTAATACAAGTTCTACAATACAAGCTGACACGTCATGAATCAGTCTCTGTGTGTTATTTCAGCGGCATACTGTACTTTATAGTCTGGAGAAGTGTAACCCTTTTCTTTGGCTTCTAGCTGCTTATGCACCTCAGCGTCTGTCCTAGACATGGTCTCTATCACAGATTCTAGGTGTTGCTCCCTGCATTCTCGGCGAGCCAGTGGCTTTAAAATGATCATGGACAGTGTATTGTGTTGACTTTATCTTTATTAAAGAGTGCAATCTAGGATCTTTTAAAACCTAAAGGATGGAAATATATTCTGTCTTTTTTTCTCTTATGAGTATCAAATATTTATTTATTTTTTATTTTGTTTATTTGTACAGGGACAACGCACAACAAGTGTGTGCCAGAATTTATCTATAAAGCTATTTTTTGCATCTGCAGTCCCGGGCCGGATGTTGTTACAAAAATTTACAATATTAAGTGCCAAACAATATAATACATATAACCCCTACAATATCCACATCATACTACATTAAATTACAAATCCAAAAGAAAGTCACACATTGTTTAAAGAGGTCATGAAAAGTTTGTACATTAAACACACATCGGCAAATAATAAAAAAATTGTCAAAACATCAATAATTTATCATTTTTAATAAGATTACAGTGATGATAACTCCTTGGCTTTTTAGCTAAGATGTTTACAGCTTGTTTTTAAATATATATAATGTTTTTAACATAGTTTTACTTGTATGAGACCAACTTGTAGCACAGTAAGATCAATGAGGAAGGATCATTGTATCCAAAAAGAGTTTAACAGCAGACACAGATATCTGGTGCCTAATATTCCTGAAGATCATCAAACTTGCTCTAGTACTTTTAGAGACCTTTTTAATGTTTTATAGAATTTAAGTTGGAATCCATAATCATACCCAAATATTTAAAATGTTCAACGATATTTATTACCTCTTCTTTAACTAGAATATCTGGACAACGCTCATCAACTTTCTTGATCGAAAAAAAAACATTCCCCACAGTTTTACTCTCATTAAGAGTAAGGCAAGAATGACAGCCAATCTAAGACTTTGTTCAGTGCAGCAGTTAGTTTGATAGCAGCTTGTTCTTTTGTCTTAGCATAAGTATAAGCATCTGTATCATCTGCATACATCTGAACCTGGACTCTGGACAAACTGTAGGCAGATCATTAATGTATAAACTGAACAAAATTGGTCCAAGAATCGACCCCGTGTGGCGGGACCCCAATATTACAGTCAAGACAAATGGTGAGCATGCATCATTAATTCATGTACATTGTTTTCTTAAATTTAAGTATGACTCCATCCATGTTAATGTACCAGTAGAAAAATTAACCTTGATAATTTAGATAAAAGAACATTATGATTAACGGTACTCAAAAGCCTTTTTAAAAATCAAGGAAGACAGCACAAACAACACCTGCCCTATCAAGACTGGATTAATTTGTTTCACTTGACTTTACACATTATTACGTTCACGAGTTCACGCTTACATATGATTAGCTAAAGTATTATAATGCATATTTGGTGTGCTGTCTGGGAAAGGGCTCCGAGCTCGGGAATGGCCCGAACCTAGAGTAACCCCCAAAAGGCAATAGCGAAAGGACAGCCGCCAGACTAAGGACCCCCCCAAAATAGCATTGAGATCTGGCAGGGGCTGATATTTGGGAAGTCAGCTGGTTGGCAGGCCAGAAGAGTCTACGTACTCCGGTGGGAGTGACTTACACATTTGGAAAGGTAGGCCCTACCGGCTGCTGATACCGGACTACGTGATTTGGGGCCCCCGGTCGGGGAGGGCTCGAGCCGATGCTCAACGGGTAGCTCACAGCATTGGAACGATGAGCCCTACCGGCCGATGAGGGAGGAGCAGCGTGATTGAATAACCCGACCAGGAGGGCCCGAGTTGCCTTGACTGGAATAGGTCACGTAGTTGGCGTACGGGCCCTACTGGCTAATGAGCCCCTGCTAATCAGTGGGCAAAGTGCAAATGACTAACTGAGAGGGCCCATGAAGCCTCTCCGACTGGAGATCAAGACTCAGGACGACGTACGTGTTGGCCCTCACGGTTGGGTAGATAAACAGGATTTGGCCATCCGACAAGAGGACGCCAGCATCCGATGGGCGCTCAATACTCATGGCATGTGAAACTGATTAGTTTCTGATATTTGATAAGCCTTTCTGAAGACCCATCTTCCTAGAGTTTTGGATCTGGAGAGGCCCTTTTTGGGCTGCTGATGTGTTGCTACCCCGATGGGAAAAGAGTGGCTAGAGAAATTTCCAGAAAGGTTAAAGTTGTTGTGGCCGCCCGCGAGGCTGTCGCCGACGTCCAACGGGAGCTCAATACTCACGGCATCGGACGGGTAAGCTTTGCCGGTAGTCAGACCAAAAGGCCAAGACTGCTTGACTGGGAGGGCTCTTGCAGCATTCGACGGGAGTTCAATACACACTGCACGGACTGGTTTTGTATTTTTTTTTTTGGAACTTTTCAAAGTTATAAGATGTTAAAAAGACATGCATTTTTCCTCTTAACCACACAAGACGAAGAAAGTATTGAAAAAGCTAGCCAGACGGCAGTATGCTAGAGACTTGGAGAGAGAGAGGGCTAGACTGATGTATAATGGCAAAAGGTGCAAACCGAATGCTGATAAACCGTCAGTGGATAGAGGTGAGTCAGCTGTATTTATACCATAGTGTTGATTAACGTAAGTGCGCTCCACCTGTGCTAATTAGGCTAGTATCTGACACCTCCTCCCGAACCTTGTTAATAAAACATCATTAAGTGCTGAAATATCCTTCTATCATCGGCTGACCCTGATTTAAGAGCTATTTTTATTATTCTGCTTCTTTCTAGAAAAAGTGACATTTTTACTAAACCTTTGATCTTATTAATTGTTACCATTAAACATTCAGAGGCAGCTTCTGAATTATCTGTAGACAGAGTCTCATTCCAATCTAGTTTTTTAGATTCCTCTTCAAATTTGTTTTTAAGTCTGTTTGGTATAATATTTGGCACATTTTCCTTTTCTTGTCGATATAAAAACCTGTGTTTTGTTAATTTTCTTACCACTAATTTAAGATTATGATCTGATAGCCCTGTTAATAAATTTATTGACTTAGTTATTCTTTCTGGTTTGTTGCTAAATATTAAATCATTTGACAATTGATAAATGACTTCTCATTCCAATTTATATTAAAGTCTCCAACCAAAATTAACTCTTTATTTCGATCAAACCCCTTCAAAAGATTTCTCATATTTCTCAGATGATCATAGAAAATACTATTTGATGAAGGAGGTCTATATATGCCCATTACAGTAAATGTCATACATGGAGATAAAACAATTGTTACAGCAATATATTCTATATCCACTGAAGTACTGAATTCAATTTCCTTATATTTAATGCAGTCCTTCACATACATAAGCAGTCCACCACCTTTTCCAAATTTGTGATCCTTTCTGAAGACTTTATATCGCGGGACACCAGATATTGCAGTGTTTGGTGATGTTTCTGACAAGCAAAGCAAATCAAAGTTGGAATTTGTAAGTACCTGTTCCAGTTGTTCAGTTTTTTTTTTGAGGTGATTCTTATGTTTTTTTGTTGTATAATTAATAATTTTTTGTTTTTTTGATGATGAATTAAAAGTTTCTCATGATTTGCTGTTTTAAACAGAAAATCCTCCAAAAGGCTGTGCGTCGTCTATATTAAAATTAGGTCCTGGATTTTGATGAATGTCACTCACCAGAAGAAGAGTAAGGCTAAATAACTGATCGTTCTCCGGAACAATTGAGATGGTTTTCTTCTCTCGATAGATTGTAAGTGCTTTGTTGGAAGAGTCACTTTTCCGTCGTTTAATACCACATTGAAAGAAGTGAATTGGCTGCATAAATCAAAGGTAGTAACAACAACTTGTGTGTCTGTCCACTGCTGATATATGTTTGTTTCCCAGCAGCAGTGTAATGATAGAAACAAAAGGATAGCAGTATAGCCAATAACAATCATTTTCTGTGTCCAATGGGGAGAATTTTGCCATTGATTGAATCTAGTTTTGAAATCAAAGTGATCAGTTTTTAGTTTAAAATTGGCAGCGTTTACACCTGCAGCTCCTGCCCTGCCGTCAGCGTGCGCCGCCTTTATTTCGTATCTGTCTGTGGTTTATTCGTTTGGTGTGTGGTATTGTGGTGTATTATATCCTGTCTTTGGACAGGTGCAGATTTATGTTCAACATCATTGCTAAAATATCTGTGCCGTGTTTCTGAGCATCCCTGCATGGACAGACATGAAGGCAGCAGGGTTGAATGTTTTCTAGTGTTTAACAGGTGAACTTGTATTCAGGACCTGATCTCCAGATTGGCAGAAAGTTAAAGGGATGAGAAAGAAAGGTGTTGGACAACACTGGTGGCATTGTGGATGTTGTTGTTGTTTTTAAGAGAGAATTGATCATTTGATAGTTTGAAAGTGCTTTTATCCTTATGAACAGATATATGATTATTATTGTGGCTGTCCTCTTGCTCATAGGCATGTTTTTTGTTGTTGTTGTTGTTGTTGGTGGTGGTGGTCCCTTGTTGGATTTTATCCAAAAAAAAGTAATATGTAAAAAACACACACACAACACACCAAACACACACACACACACACACACACACACACACACACACACACACACACACACACAATAATAAGAGCCCAAGAGATGTTCATCCCTCTCTGCCAGGCTGACAGTCACAAATCAAGGCAGGACATCCTCCCCGTACCTCCTTCATTCGTCCATCTCTCTGTTCTGTTTATAAGCGGTTAATCTCCGGTGGTTGTAATCCAGAAGGCCTGACTGGAGGGTGGGGGGGGGTGCTCTTCTCCGTGTGCTGCTGTCACATTGGGTTTCATGTGACTGCTATCCATCTTGTCATTAGCACAACACTTCCTTTCAGTGCTTCGTCTGTTGTCTGTCTGAGCCTGGTTTCTCCCAAGGGTTTTTTTTCTTCATTTCTGTCACTGATGGAGTTCTGGTTCCTTTGGCTTGTTTAGTTGTGGACGCTTGACTGATTGCACAGACACCATTGAAGAGAACTAAACCGGATGATGACAAACACTAAATCATCAATGAACTGACTTTAGCTGGAAAAATGACTTTGTTTTGTCCATTATTGACACACTGTTGCTCTGTTTAACACTGTAAAGCTGCTTTGACACAATCAGTGTTGTATAAGAGCGCTGTAGAAATAAAGCTGCCGTGACAGCAGGGTTTTATTGCTCGTTATTGCTCGTGTTTTATTTTCTTTCCCTTGAGCCTACTTTAACTGTGCAAAGTCATCCATAAAGCTTAAGATGCTAAAAAAGGTTTAATAGTAATTTAACATAGACGCTGGAACATATATTACCATTTTATAACTGCCAGCACATTAGAACATTCTGGAATAAGATTTTTGAGGTTGAATCAGTGTACTGTACAGCTGTATACTTGATAATCAACATTTATCAAATAACCTTTGAATTAAAACAAAGATTGAATTTTATTACCTTAACCAACGTTCATTTTCATTCCTTTAACACCAGACTAAGATTAATGATGAATTAGGCCAGTAATCATTTTAAATACGAGACTGTCATCCATCTGTATCTTGATTTCTGTTCATTTCGTTTTAATGAAGTGCCGCGGGGTCATCAGAGATTAAACCCCTCGCTATATGCTTTCAGCTGAAAATGAATTCACTCATTCATTATTGAACTGTCAGATCTCACTGGGAAATTCATTGACAGGTTCACCTAAATGATCAATCATCTTTTATACTAAAGTGACGCTCATTGCTTAATCAATCTGATTTCAGATGTTTGTAGTTAAAGTGAACTGTTCATTTAATTGAATTGTGAAAGCGCTTTTAAGGTGTTTTTGATTGCACGATAACTGCATATTTTATACATTTCATTTGTAAATAATATTGTTATGCTCTTGTTGATGTTGATTTTTTATGTGACTGTCACTGTCACACTTCTTTAGGTTTACAAGTAATATTGTCCCTGTTGAGTAAACACTAACAGAAATTAAAGGATTTCATGCTTGGACTTGGGCTCATGTCTTTTGAAATGTGTTGAGTTTCAAATTCAAATTAGTATTTGATTCACTACTGAGTGCTGTTACTAGGGGTCGACCGATATGTGTCTTTCAGGGCTGATATCGATTATTACAGATCAATTAGACCGATAACCGATATTTTGAACTGATATATATGTCTGATGTTAAGATGAAAATTAATGTAAAAAAAATTAAGAATAACAAGGCCTCTGACAAAAACTTTCTTTAAATGCTTTTAAATTATTTTATCGGTTTTGAAAATGACCGATTAACAAAATAAAGCTTAATATCGGCACCGATAATCGGTCGACCCCTAGCTTTTACAAAACATTACTTTCTTTTTGCTCATTTTTTGTATTGGCTGTTTCACCTACGCAGGGAGCTTCTTCTGAACAACATGCTTGCTTTTTTTTCCTCCAGGTGACTTGCATTGCATTCAGTGTATTTGATCATTTTAATGCATTCCCAGGCAATCGAACCCATAACCTTGATGCTGATAGCATTCTGCTGTCTGAACTACAGGAACGCTACAGAATTGTTTAAATTGTGATGAGCATTCAGTCACCCCAAACTAATGCTTTCAACTATGTGTTAACAAGCAATTATAAGTGTCTTTGAATTGTGATTTTTTTTTTTATTGAATTTCACTAGGGAACAAAATTTGAAAAAAAAAAAACCCATAAAACTGTTTTGTCTTATTTTGCAGAAAAGTTAGTGAGAAGGTCGGAGGGGCAGAGGGAACCAATTAGATGAAGACTTTTTGGAAATGGAAAAGGTAAGTTTCTATACTAGATATTAATTAGAAGTTTCTACTTTTGGAAGGCCATTTAAAGAAATGCAATTGTAGTTTAGCACAACCTAATTAAGTGAGAATATATTGAGTTGTGTTTTATAAGTGTGTATTTATAACGATAGTTAAAACAGTGGGATGGATGACAGAATAAAGGAATGAGCAGCCACTGGGGTCTGTGTTTAATTATTTCATAACATTCATTCTTCACTTCCCATCTTTACTGTTTCACAGAGAGTTGACGTCACCACAAGGGCAGTGATGGACGTTATGACCAAGACCACGGAGTACCTGCAGCCCAATCCGGGTAAATGTTATGAATGATTTAGTTTTTAATAGTTTATGATGAAAATCTCATTCATTCTTTTGTTTATTAGCAACTCGTGCCAAAATGAGTATGATGAGCTCCATGTCTAAAATCCGTGGAGGGGATAAAGGTCCCGGCTACACGCAGACCGAAGCCGTCCTGGCAGAGTCCATGCAGAAGTTCGGCCGGGAACTCAGTGAGGAGTCCAGCGTTTGGTATGAAGACACATCCCACACACAGCACACTATAACACACCTTATTCCACAATAATGAGCTTTGTCTGGCGTTTATCAGCAAGCTCTCTTTTGACTTCATGCTTGCTTAGTTTGCAGTGTGTGTGTGGACCATCATTCCTGCTATAATTCATCAGTTTGAGTGGGAATCAAGGGAAGAAGAGCAATTAGACAACATTAAGATAAAGAGGCACTCTCTGTTTCAGCTGAGATGAGTAATGTGCTCTCTCAGTCACAGAATCAGACCGCTGCTTTTTACATGACGTGTTTCTCATTATAAATTATGATACTGCTTCGTTTGTTGGTCGGCTGTGTCGGTCGACCTACTCAGAGCTATTTTAAGTTTATATTTAAAATGCAACCCTCAAAACCAGATGAGATTCCCTCTCGCATCAGCACAAACATTTTTATTTTGCATGCAATCAAGCATTTAATGCGGCTGGCTGAAATGATTTGCAAGGGTTATCAATGACCCACAACCACAATCCAGACTGTCGGACAATGTAGTTGCATGAACAACGAAGCACGATAAATCAAATACTTCTGCTTCTAATAAATGAAGCCGTCTATGATGCGAGAGAGAGAGCATCAGTTATATTCATGCATGGAGAGAACAGCTTTAAACAGAGCAACAGAACCAGATGCATGCTCCCACTCTCCCATTATAATCACGTCATCTGTCTGTATTCCAAACACTTACCACAGCGGTTTAGTCTTCTGTGCACATTGCTTGCCTGCACACAATTAAATTTCATTTAATTACTTGAGTAATCAAATTACAAAAGGATTTTCAATTCATAAACTCATGAGACGAAGCTTCGGGATATGCAAATCACATCATCACTGATTGGTTCAAACTGACAAACTGCTTGCAACATATGCAAATATCAAATGGTGCTCCAATCAGCAGAAAGATTCGAATGTTAACACACTGGAAGTTTTTAGACACTTGAAAAATAAATATGTAGGAAACGGCTCTGATTACTGATACCAGATCATTTTATTTATGTTGGATTTGCATTAGTGTATGGATACACTTAAAACGACTTCATTCGGTACGTGGAGTTCTCACTGATTTGCCCTTAAAAATATAGAGATGTTATAGAGATATGTTGTGTTTTGCAGGTCTGGCTCTGATCGATGCTGGAGAAGCCATGCGAGAGCTTGCTGAAGTCAAAGATGCTCTAGACATGGAGGTCAAGCAAAACTTTATCGATCCCCTGCAGAATTTGCATGATAAAGACTTGAAAGAAATCCAGGTGAGATATAAGAAATCCCTGCATTGAAACCCTCCAGAAACCAGTGCACTTGACAAGACGCGGTTTTTTACCCCTCCGGTCCTCTAAAAACGCTTGCTCTTGTGACCTGTTTAAGAGGACATTCAGTTCCTTGTCCATGCAGCATTTGAGTCGTCTTCACTAACCTCCCACGTAAATGCTCTGAAAATAGCGCTGTTTAAATGAGATCACTGTCTTGGCTTATCGTTAATTGTGGCTATTTCCACTCGTGGGAAGCGTTAGTGTCACTGATCATTTCAGTTGGCCCTTAACAGTTTCAGAGGCACGTTTCATGAGCGAGCTGGATGACGGATGGGGCTGTTAAAAACTATACTGGAAGAGTAAAAGAGTAAATCTGTAGAAACTTTCTCTGTGTTGTGACAGCACCACCTGAAGAAGCTGCAGGGGCGACGGCTGGACTTTGACTATAAGAAGAAGAGGCAAGGAAAGGTCACAGAAGATGAGCTCAAGCAGGCCTTGGAGAAGTTTGATGACTCAAAGGAGATTGCCGAACAAAGCATGTTTAAACTTCTGGAGAGCGATGTAAGATCCGTGAGCTGTTCTCCATCCATTTCATCCCTCCGTAGAGTTTCATTGCACTTGATCTGTCTTTCTCACTAGTATCGCCAGATTAAACCCGCAGCACTCCACATATTAACATCGTCATAATGCAGCGATTACATGAGCTTCACGCCGCTGCCGTCAGTGCCTCGAAGCGTGCATGGAAATGTAGCAGCTGATAAGCGATCAGTTTGTGTTGATGTGCGCTAGTTGTTGATGTTCTGACGGTGTTTCTGCAGATTGAACAAGTGAGTCAGCTTTCTGCTCTGGTCCAAGCTCAGGTCAACTATCACAGACAGGCCGCGGAGATCCTTCAGCAGCTCTCCAGCAAACTAGAGGACAGGTCTGTGGAAGATCGGCCTTCTCACAAAAATAAATAAATGCAACTCCAGGCATTCATTCTTTTTAAAAAGCTAAAAGTATGTTCGTGACAATTCATTTCACTGTCCATTCATGTAATTGCTTATGCAAACTGAGAAAGAGTGAGAAACTATTTTGATTTGTATTAGTTTGACAGTTGCATACACAAGATTTCAGTAGCGATGACTCCTTTTCTCTAAACTCTGCCCAAAACACACACAGGACATGTTCAAACCTATTTGAACTATTAACAAAATTGGGTTTTTGATTCATAACGCTACACAAAAACCACCAAATGATGAACTCTTACACAAGCCCATTACGCATGGATGCGTCACATGTAAAACACCAGAGGGCCGTGTAGAAGTGTTTGTGCACATGTTGTAACTGATGAACCGGTGTGGCGTTTCCAAACCAAACACGAGCTGAAGAGTCTGAAGATCAGACGCTCGGAGGAACTAAAATGATTCTTTAAAAAAGAAATCCCAGTAATGATGTTAAAATGTATTTTCTGTGACTGATTGCCTCTGCTTTTAAAGCATCTTGCTATTAATTATGAAAATGTAATCAAATGTATTGCATGATATAACGTTTAATAAAATATTTGTAATTAATCACACACAGGCCAATCAATACTGGCTGAGAAAATCCTACAAATGAAGACAATTCTCATGATTGTGGAAGAGGAAACACTGAATATATAGTCATTAAATATGCTTTGCATCAGTCTTCCTCAGAGAAAGAACAAATGATTTCTTTTACATGTGTTCAGTGATTCATTTTAAGAAATTTTAATTTTGTCACATCATTTTGAATATACATGTATACGGAATTATCAGCCGATTTGTTTTTATCATATATCCTTGTTTCTCTTATCTTAAATTATGTATTTATGTATGTCTGTATGTTTGCAGAATCAGAGAGACTTCTTGTAAGCCGAGAAGAGACTATGTCCCCAAACCGCGCACCTCGGTGGACTTCAGTGAGAATCACAACGGCAGCATCGCTCACAGCGGCCCGTCCAGATCACCAGGTTTATAACAGGAGTTTAAATCTTTGCAGTGGAGGATTTCACTTTCCTGGCCTGCTGTAAACAATCCTGTTTTGTCCCGTTTCAGCTCCGATGGACCAGCCTTGCTGTCGGGCGCTGTATGATTTCGACCCTGAGAACAAGGGTGAGCTGGCCTTCAAGGAAGGAGACGTCATCACCTTAACTAGCAAGATTGACGAGAACTGGTATGAAGGAGCGGTCAGCGGGCACTCTGGCTTCTTCCCTGTCAACTATGTAGATATCCTGGTAGATTTACCCCACTAAGTCCAATGCATGACCAATCCAAACCCTTCTTCTGCTAACCAAACCTAACCTAGCCGCACAAAACAGCCGCTCTGCTGTGGGGTTTGCACATTGGAAAACCTTTCGAGTGCCCTTCAGTAGATATCATTCCTGAATGCCACCACTGTGTTGATTTATTTCTTGTATGTGATTTTTCCCGAGGTTGATCTGGCCTCTGCGTTGCCTGCTGCTATGACTCCTGTACGAGTTTCAGTTTTGCCTGTTTCCGTTTGCAACAAGCCATGCATTTCTCTCTTCATTATTGCAAAAATATAAAAATGACTAAATTATTTTGGTATTAATTTCTTAGCATAATGTATTTATTAAAAAAAAAAGTATTTGAAGGACAATGGATGTCAAGTTGATGTGAAGTATTAAAAGTGAGTTTTATTTTTATTTAATTTTTTTTAAACTGCATTAATTGCTAAACAAATATGCTTTCTCATCTTTCCTGTTCATAGTGTGAAATATTCCGATGTCCTGCAACAAACTTTAGCCTTCAAGTGATGTTAGGTTGGACTATTGAAATCAGTGAATATTTGAAGAAAAACGAGATGAAAGTTAAGTGAATCGTTTGTGTGTTACAGTTTATCATCTGTCTGTCATGTACATGATGGATGCTGAACTGCTCACTAAAATTCAACTCTAAATGCTTTCATGAAGTCGTGTGTGTGTGTGTGTGTACATATATATTACTATAAATATGCCTGAGTGTGTTATCTGAACCCATGAAACTCTGCATATCAATGTATTTGCCTGATGTCTGATTTAAGGCGAGAAATAATTCCTGACTCTGAATGATGTTTACTTTTGGCCTAAAATTTCCACAGGCAGGCTCAGATGATTAGTTCTTAATATTCGTGTCTTTATTTGTTTTTATCAGCTCAGAGAGCCCCTTTATATTTAAATAAATCATATCTCGTATCGTCAGGACATGTCGTGCTGTTATCCTCTGTGTGTGTGTAGTCATGTAACTCTTTTGGATCAGTGTTGAAGTGTTTATCTCTGGAGTGCTGGCGAGTGTTTATCTTCATACACTCATCTGAATCAATCATAGGCTTGTACTGAGAACAAACTGTGCTACTACAATAAAAACCCGTTTACTGGTGCTGTGTGGAGTGTGGTTTTGTTTGACAGCCAGCAGGTGACGCTGCCACAACACCCACTGAACAATTCCCCTTTCACCTCAGAATCAGGCCGAAATCAGATCTTCCTCAATATTTCTATGTGAGTTTCATTTTTATCAAGGTTTTCTTCCATTCCTACTAAAGGGTCAGAGGTCAAGACGACCTTCATGTTATCATGTGACACCATCTACATTAGAAATGTCTTCTGCTAACAACATCACAGTGATTCGTTATGGAAGTATTATTACTACTTTTTATCATATCAATTATAGTTATAATAATAACGACGCTAGATTTGAAAGCAGATGGCCAGCTGTGGTGATTTCCATGTTTGTTGTCTTTGGTGTGTGAAGCTATTAATAGCACTGACCAAGAGCTTGCATCTCCACGCTGGCACGCCAGGGATGTGTCTCTTCATCCTCCAACTGTACTTACAGTCAGCGAGGCGTATCACACACACCCTGCGCTCGCACACGGCCCAGACTCCTGCGTGTCAGCAAACACACCGAAGACTAACAGTGTGCACTGCAGAAACTGTGACCGAAAGCACATATTTGTATTTCATGTCTGAAATTGGTCTTTGGTGTGTACGTGTATCAATCATTATCACGCAGGAAAATGTAATGTTTGTAGATAAGACGGATTTTCCCAGACAAGTGGCTTGTATATCTGGCATGTATATTTACATTGATGCATATAATGTATTGTATGCATTAAGTTATAACATGTTTGTGTTAATATGAAGCAGAATTTCTCAGTACTGCCACACTTTAGATTGTTTGGCGAATTTCGATTTTAACTAACTAGTAACTCTGACTTCAAACTCCTAAATAAACTCCTATAAACAATAAACTCAATAGTTAGTAAGGTAGTTGTTAAGTTTAGGTATGGGGTTTAGGATTAAAGGATCTAAAATATGCTCATGCAGAATATTAAGGCAATAAATAAGTACTGAAAAAACTGCCACTAGTCATATGCATGCTAATAACCGGTTAATACTGAGCCTGTGCCAATCTCATCTCTCCCGCCGAAGTTTCATAATGAACAAAAATATTCTGGTAATGTAAACATCAACGCATTAATGTTAACTAATAGTTATTACATAATGATTATAAAACAGATCGTTCCAGTCCTTGATTCTGATTGGTTGAGCTTCGTTCGAAGCTGTTGTAAATTACAAAGTAACAAACACCTTTGTTTATGTTTGTGTGTTGCTCGGCAACCACTTTGTTGCAACCACAAGTGTTTCTGAGGAACTGCATTGTTTGCTGGAAGAATACTGTTTTTATTAATATCATCACACTTTATTTGCTCTGTTTTATTTTGTGAAGCTTTACTACGTATATGGAATAACCGTTCTATAAAAGCAATAATCCCTGTGAAGCCGTGGTTTACAGTGAATTTATAACGGCTAAGGACACTTCACATCGTGCCTAGCAACGGCCCCTAGCTGTTATAAATTCACTGTAAACCACGGATTATTGCTTTAATGAATCATTGTTAACGTTAGTTAATAAAAAATTCAACTGTTCATTATCAGTTATGTTGCTCCATTAAATAATATTAACAGATATAACTTTTGATTTTAAAAGAGCACAGGTAACACTTAGTTTAGGGATCAATTCTCACTATTAACTAGATGCTTATTAGCACATATCCTGCATGAGTATATTCTACATCCCTAATCAGACCCCATAACTAAACTTAACTACCTTACTAACTATTAATATGCAGCAAATTAGGAGTTTATTAAGGCAAAAGTCATAGTTAATGATTTGTTAATAGTGAGAATTGAACCTTAAAATAAAGTGTGATCAGAGCATAATGTTGGAATTAACTAATTAATAAATGCCTCAGAAGTGTTTTTCATTGTTAATAATGAAAGTATATGATGTTTATACTGTTTTAAATTCCTGGTAATGTTACTTGTGCTACCAGTATTTTTACATCTCATATAACAAAAGGTCTCTGAAGTTGTGATTTGCACCATTGCTTTGCCAAAGCAACTGCAGTCAACATTTTTATGATGAACAAGTGCATATTTATCAAATTGCAAAACGCTGGTACTCACAAAAATCACAACATTTCCCCCCCGACCTCTCTTAGTTATTGACAGAAGAGCATATTGCTTTATTTTAGTAATAACTATCCTGCATGACTGTAAATCTCTCTTAGACATCAGTCCTGTGAAAATAAACAAATAAATTAATTAGCACACATGCAAATGAATAAGGGCTCACGATTGGCTGAATGTCAGAAATATGTGCTGCTTGCAGCGTGAGTCAGTGTTTTGGCCGATGCAGGACTGTGTTTGCCTGTGTTCTTACATGTTCAGCTCCTCACATACTTTCTCTCTTGAGCTGCAGGCTGAGCTCTCATCACCAAGAGAGGCCTGATAATTCCTCGTCTTTCAGCTCGCCTCAAAAGAGTTTGTGATTGGAGATGACAAACGAGGCGGTAAGACAGGTCCGACTGCAACAAGCTCAGGTTTGCTCTCATGACTGTTACAGTCTCAGTGCAACAATCACTTCCAGTGAAGTTTGTCAGAAACTTGCATCTTCCAGTAAAATGACTCAATCGCTGTATTATCGGTCTTATATGTTTTTGCCTGAAAAATATTTTAAACAGCCTAATATTTGAAATAAATAAATATAATAATGACGTAGGAGACATGAGAATCAGAGACATATAAAACAATGATGACAT
Organism: Cyprinus carpio; assembly: GCF_018340385.1. Classification (NCBI taxonomy): domain Eukaryota; kingdom Metazoa; phylum Chordata; class Actinopteri; order Cypriniformes; family Cyprinidae; genus Cyprinus; species Cyprinus carpio. Next base: position 509,018 of record NW_024879215.1, on the reverse strand, counting down.
GATCTCTAATTACTGGAGCTGTCCGTCTGTAAATCACAAGCAGTGCCAGGTAAGAGTTAAACTGGACGGAGTGAAGGGCAGAGCTGGCAGAAGGAAAGGTGAGGCCGAGAAAGTGCTCTCAGTGAGGTCCTGGAGGATCAGCATCCCAGCAGCAATATTACAACACAGTCATCATACAATTACATTCAATATAATCGTATTTCATTTATGACTGGTATGTAACTCACAAATATATAGAAACATTTTAATATATCATAAAATGATTAGGATATTTTCTGAATGTTGTATAAAATGTGTGATGGGAAAATATTTTATATTTTATAACTATTTGAAGGTTTATTAGGTCTAAGGTGTGTGTGTGTGTGTGTGTGTGTACATGTACTAACATTTGGAGCTGAATGTGTTTAAAGTCTGCATTTACTTGATAAAATAAGTTCTTAAAAATACAGTAAAACGGTAATATTGTGAAATATTATTACAATTTTAAAACAACTGTTTTCTGTGTGAATCTCTGTTAAAGTGTAATGTATTTCTGTGATGTGCAGCTGTATTTTCAGCATCATTACTCCAGTCTTCAGTGTCACATGATCTTCAGAAATCATTCTAATATGATGATTTGCTGCTCAAGACAAACATTCTGATTATTATCATATGTTGAAACAGTTATGTGCACAACAGTTTGTGGAAACTGTGATTTTTTTTAAGGATTCTTTAATATATATATATATATATATATATATATATATATATATATATATGTATATATAGTCACTAGATTAATTAATGCAAGCTGAGTAAAATAAATAAAATTAATTTCTTAAAAATAATTTTTAAAAATACAAATAATATATATATATATATATCTTACTGACCTAACCTTTTGAACGGTAGTGTGTATATATAGCAAAGAAAATATATATCCTCCTCAGTATAAAACATTATTGCTAAAAATGTTCTCCAGGTATTGGGTGATAACCTTCATTACATATTATGTACACTTGTGCAGCATAATAAGGCTGAATATGATTGACAGATATGCAGTGGGGATGAGTGAGAGGCATGAAGTAATTATAGATTAAACAAAATTAGGTCAACAGGAGATGACTGCGTAAAGTCAAGTCAACATCTTTATTCATATAGCGCTTTAACAAAAAAAGATTGCGTCAAAGCAACTGAACAAACATTAATTGAGGCAAAAACAGTGTCAATAATGCAAAATGACAGTTAAAGGCAGTTTCATCATTGAATTCAGCGATGTCATCATACAGCTCAGTTCAGTTTAAATAGTATCTGTGCAATAAATTTGCAATCAAGTCACGATATCGCTGTAAATGAAGTGTCCCCAACTAAGGCAAGCCAGAGTCGACAGCGGCAAGGAACCAAAAACTCCATCAGTGCAAGAGAATGGAGAAAAAACCTTGGGAAAAAACCAGCCTCAGTTGGGGGGCCAGTTCTCCTCTGACCAGACGAAACCAGCAGTTCAATTCCAGGCTGCAGCAAAGTCAGATTGTGCAGAAGAATTCATCTGTTATCCTGTGGTCCTTTCCCGGTGGTCGTCTGAAACAAGGTCTTTTACAGGGGATCTGTCTCTGGGCTCTAGTCTGGTCTCCGCTGTAGGGCTGTAGAGGTCCTTTCTAGGTTGCTAATCCAACCATCTGGCTGGATACAGTACTGGATCCGGGTGGACTGCAGTTGACTCCTGACTTGGATACAGACTGGATCTGGTGGCTACGGTGACCTCGGAATAAGAGAGAAACAGACTAATATGAGTGTAGATGCCCATTCTATCTAACGATGTAGCAAGTACATCGGGGTGTTATGGGAAGTCGTTCCCGGTTCCGGTTTCAGATTAATGCAGCCCTAAAAAATCCTTTAACGGATGTTGGATATATAATAGAAGTGTATTAGTATGTTATGTGTAAGCCAGGTTAAAGAGATGGGTCCTTTAATCTAGATTTAAGACTGCAAGAGTGTGTCTGCCTCCCGAACGTAATGTTAGGTAGGTTATTCCAGAGTTTGGGCGCTAAATAGGAGAAGGATCTGCCGCCGCCAGTTTGACTTTGATATTCTAGGTATTATCAAATTGCCAGAGTTTTGAGAACGGAGCGGACGTGGAGAAACTATATGTGATCATTCAAAATACTGAGGTGGCTAAAACCATTCAGGCTTTATAAGTAATAAGCAAGATTTTAAAATCTATACGATGTTTGATAGGGAGCCCAGTGGCAGTGTTGACAGGACACGGGCTAATATGATCATACTTCCTATCTAGTAAGAACTCTAGCTGCTGCATTTTGGACTAACTGGAGTTTGTTTACTAAGCGTGCAGAACAACCACCCATAAGCTATTATCTAATCTAACTTGAGGTCATAAATCGCATGGATAACATTTCTGGCATTTGACATTGAGAGCATAGGCCGTAATTAGATATATTTTTGAGATGGAAAAATGCAGTTTTACAAATGCTGAAACTGGCTTTTCTAAGGAAAGGTTGCCTATCAAATAGCACACATAGGTTTCTAAAATGATGACGAAGAATTGACAAGAGCAGCCATCAAGGCTTAGACAGCGTTCTAGGTCATTACATGCAGAAGCTTTTAGGCCCTATAATTAACACCTCTGTTTTTCAGAATTTAGCATAAGAAAGTTACTCGTCATCCAGTTTTTTATATCGACTATGCATTCCGTTAGTTTTTCAAATTTGGTATGTTTCGCCAGGCCGCGAAGAAAATATAGAGCTGAGTCAAATCATCAGCATAACAGTGAAAGCGTAACACCGTGTTTCCTGATGATATCTCCCAAGGGTAACATGTAAATGCGTGAAGAGTAACGGCCCTAGTACTGAGCCTTGCGGTACTC
>NW_024879215.1:498658-501158 GCF_018340385.1 Cyprinus carpio | reverse complement strand
TAGCTATCAGGCTGTCTATAGCCACACACCAAAATGTGACCCAGATTTGCATGTTGTTAAAACAGAGGGAGGCACACACCGTGGCTTACAATAACATATTTACATCTTCTCACACACAGACGAAACCGCCCTGACACGGCACTAGAGAAGAAAAAAGCTCTGCGGAGGCCGTGGAGTTTGTATTACCACTAAACAGGGCTATTAGCGCGCAATAACGCCCCACTTTAGCCAAAATGAATCCCGATCTGTTTTGCTTGCTACAAAAATAAACGTGTGTGTTTTCCATCAGCTGCTGGAGAGCTAGAACATGAGGTTCCTGAAGAAAGATTAGCAGCATGAGGGGAAGACACTAACCTGCAGCACACACCATACCTTTAATCTTTTAGATATTCTCACAATCATAAAGTATGAAGAGTGAAGAATTCTTAACTCATCAATGCATAGAATTCTACATTTTGGCACACAGAAGAAACATGTGTCTGCTGGTGTTTTTAATGTACTTGCTTCCACAAAAGTCGAAGGAAATAAATGTGCTCGATCGAGAGAGCACTTAAATCTGCAGAGACATGTGCTTTGAGCCACGTGACCGTCACCTGCAGGAGGAGGTGTGGCTAATAACTCACAGGTAGAGAAGTCAGGTAGTTATCGACTGCTCACTTCTCTGCAGCCTTACGAAGACCAACATCACGGCTGTTTATGTGAGGGCTTGGTCCTGCAAGAACTGCTTAGAATTAAGGACACACCAGATAAAGAGCAAAGGAACTGACATTTCTGCTTGGGGATTTTAAAGTCTGCATTATGACTGGTATTTTCTCACCAGAAGCAGAGAACACTTGCTGCTCCTGACAAAGAAGCGAGAGAAGCGAAACGGCGACAGTCAGACACTCGTGATCTCCAGTCGCTCTAAGCAGAGTCATGCCTGTGGTGAAAGTGGAGAGCGATTCTCCCTCTGAAAGCACTCTTCCGGTGAACGGCGGTCAGAGAGGTCGCCGGAGGAAGAGGCCCTTACAGCGAGGCAAGCCTCCGTACAGCTACATCGCTCTGATCTCAATGGCCATCGCCAACTCGCCCGACCGCAAGCTCACTCTGGGGGGCATCTACAAGTTCATCACGGAGAGGTTTCCTTTCTATCAAGACAACTCCAAGAAATGGCAGAACTCCATCCGCCATAACTTGACCCTCAACGACTGTTTCGTCAAGGTGCCCCGAGAGCCCGGCCGACCCGGCAAGGGCAACTACTGGGCGCTGGACCCCAATGCCGAAGACATGTTCGAGAGCGGCAGCTTTCTACGGCGGCGAAAGCGATTCAAACGCAGCGACTTCACGACGTACTCGGCGTACGTGCACGAGTCTCCCGTCTTCTCCCCGGTCCAGGTCACGCGCTCGGTCTACTCCAACATGAGCCCGGCGTCCGCCTTCTACCAGTCGTCCTCTCCGAGCTTCAGCGCCGGTCAGTCCAGGGTCTTCAGGATCAACTCTCTCATCGGCTCAGAGATGATGCCTCAGCAGTCCTGCCGCAGCTTCAGTCCTGAGAGTCTGGGAGGACCGGGCTTCCAGCATCAGTCCTGCAGCTCCAGCTCCTCCAACAACATGGCCTTTGCGTACTCCAGCCCAGGACATGGACAAGCTCAGGGATCGTATCCTCAAGGCGGCAGCCAGGCTTACGGGCCGACTGGAAGGATGGCCGTCTCCAGTCTGTCTCCCATCGCTGGAGATGCTGTCGGAGACCCATACGGCAGAACCTCTCCTGCGCAGCTGGGCTCTTTCGTTCAGTACAATAACTCTGGTGCAGTAGGAAGCTCAGGAGCCTACATCAGGCATCCAGCTTACTCAGGTAACATGGACAGGTTCGTGTCTGCCATCTAAACAATGTTCTCCTCTGCGAGAACCGCAGGCACACGGGAACATTTGGAGAGTAAATATGAAAACCATTAACTGTGATATTTAAACTGGTGTTGCTATTGTTTTATTGTGATTCCATCAGTGGATTGAAATGTTAATAACCTCAATCGACACATGTACAGACCTTTCCTATTACAACACCGCAAAAAAGCACAAAATGCTCAAGTTAAAGGCAAATGTTTACAAGGATCAAACTTTTTTTGTTGTTTTTTTTAGGGATCTTTTTTTATTACTTGAGTGAAATGTGTTCTTTGTATATGCTTTTCTTATTACCATCTGTGTAAGTGTAAATGCTTCCTTTTACTTTTAATTGAAATAAGTTACTACATCTACTTAATTCAGTGATATAAAAATGTTTTTACGAGAGGCTGTGTTGCTATGTTCTTCAGGATGAGCTGCGCGAGAGAATGATTTTTAAGATCTGTGTGCAAACATGCATCTCACCAAACAAAACAAAACAAAAGCATAGGAGTAATATTCCTTTTTTTTTTTTTTATAACTTTTTTTTTCTGCTTGACATTAACGCCTGCCAAATGCGGGTGGATTTCAACACACAGGTTGAGTTTTACGTAAAGCTCGTCTGGAACAAGTGGATTTT
>NW_024879215.1:453658-493658 GCF_018340385.1 Cyprinus carpio | reverse complement strand
CATGAGGACATTTTCATTTTTGATTCGAGTAAAAACCAAACTACAAACCCTTTTGGATAATATTGTGTTTAATGTGACGTTAACTACAGGCGTCTCATCTACTGCTGAACTGCTCAAAGCATGTCCAGTGTTATATATTTATATGCACGGTAAATATGAACAGATATTATCCACATACAGCAGAAACTCTTCTACAGAGTAACCCGGAGGTTGAGGAACTCACACGGTCTGCTGCTCCGCGTCTCTCTGGACCCTCAGCTGGAGATCTGAGACGCTCTCACCTAAATCACACAACAGATCCACCATACGGCTCCGTCTCTCCTCTGAGCACACGAGAGAGGATCAACAGAACCATCTCACGCATCTGTACTGGAGTGTGTTTCATCTGGAGATGGACGTACCTCTCCCTTCTGTGTGTGTGGATGGTGGTATTCGAGTAAAAGCGCTGGTTTCACTGACGATGCCTTCTTGTTGCTCCTCTGCAAAACATCAGACGACTTAAGAGGGCTGCTTTCATCTGTTTTCTATTAAAAACTGAATACAAGTTTAACAGAGCTGACATCAAAATAGTTCTGTGTGGAGCTGTATGCCATGTTTTTAGATCTACACATCTACAGCCCAATAAACTACTACCACTACAGTCTCTCACACACAACATGTCTGTGATTATTTACAAACCAGAAACCTTTGACACCACAGGAATAGATCCTCAATAAATTATGCAGCACTGGAACTGCTTCCGAACAAGCGGTGAACTCTAACACACCTGAACCCTCAGGAGACGCCGTCTTCATCATGGCCACCATCACAGAACCCACAAAAGAGCTGGAGGGATGTCTGAGAGGCTGCGATGTCTTATCAGAGCTCTCGGACTCCTGAGCAGTGCAAGAGAGCGAAACAAATCATTCATATAGATAGAACACGATTTTCTATCATTTCTATCAGAAAGCTTTGCTCATTCCTCTTTTGCAGCACACTGATAGCAGACAGGAGGGATGCACTACAGAACCCAGAACTAATCTTAGATATTAAACTTTAAAGAACAACCAGTGACAAACTGACAAAAACACAACCAGATTACTGAAACGTAATATGAAAATTGAAAATAGACATAAAAGCCCATTCAAGCTATTAATAAACACTATTATAGTATATAAAGAATATTAAAATAACAATGTTTCACACAAATCAAGGCTGGAGACTAAATGTCTAGTCTTTAGTAGATGATGACCTCAAGTACCTCGGAGGCTAGGGATTCCTTCAAGACGCCGGTGAGACGGCAGACTCTGTGGTTGAGGAGCACGAGATCATTCGACGCCTGAGCCATCTGCTCTCCTTGTTCCAGCAGCATGCTGCGCGCTTTGTCTCGTGTGCTGTCCAGCTCCTCCTGAAGAGAGTCCTTCTCCAGCCTGAGCTGCTCCAGCGCTAGTCTGAGGTCCTCACACTCCGAGTCTCTCTCTCTCAGGCTCTGTACGTGGCCCCGCAGCAGTCTCTCACTCTCCTCCGTCTGATCCCGAGCCAGGTCGTTTTCCGCCTGCAAGAACTGAGAGAACGAACACACTTCTGATCTTGAGGGAGTAAGCGGCGTAGCTGAAGTACTGAGAACATTCAGTAATAAGGCTTCGGTGTAACGTCTAATAACGGTCCTCACCTCGCTCATTTCTCTGGCACTGCACAGTTCAGACTGCAGTTGAGTGAGCAGACCGAGCTGGTGGTGATGCATCTCAGCTTCAGCGTGCAGCTCTTTAATCAGGGATTCTCTCTGCGACAGAGCGTCCTCATAGTCCCTCCAGCTGCTTCCTGGAAGTCTCCAGCGCTTCCTCCACACTGACAAAAGCATTTCAAAAGTCCATTCTGTACAATTCTCAACAGAACAGGGATGAAAATGTGGAGACATACCGGTTCGCTCTCTCTGAAGCTTGCTGCGCATCAAACACAGAATGGTGTGATGTAAAGTAGAGGAGATAATATCAGAAGACAGAACTGCAACAAACCCACATTCATTATATCTTCTGTGGAACGCCACGTCTCTGTGGGTTTGTTGTTTTTGTTTCTCGCTCATACAGTGTAAGTGCAGCTCAATGTGGCCTAATCTTAAAATATTCTGCTAAATATCTGTTTAGTGTGTCCTGCAGAGAGACGAATGAACGAATGATACAGGTTTAAACACATAGAGGGTGAGTGAAGGATGCAAACTATCCCATTTAATACGATTCATTTTAAAAGGCTTCCATATCACTTGTCAACATTTGAAGAGTTCAGATGCAAAACCCTCTAAAAGCCATCTGAAATTTTCTTCTGAAATTAGCATTTTTATCAAGCTCCTGTGTTTATGTTAAGTTATTTCACTTTAATGGCAATGAGAAGAAACTATTCAATGACATTAAAGTGAATTTACTGAACATAAACACAGCAGCCGAATAAAATTGCTAATTCTAAAGGAAATTTTCAAATGGCTTTTAGAGGGTTTTGCATCTGAACTCTTCATTTATAAAATCAGGCAATATCAGCAAAAAAAGTTTACCTGCTATGAGTTTAAGGTCTCACAGGCTCTGGAGAATTTCACATTATAATTTAGGTGTTATTTCCCCTCATTTTCTCAATTATTTCCAACATCAGAACACCAAAGAAGCTGGTACATGCAATACATAATTATTTTGCCATTATTTATTATAAATATCTGACAAACTGTTTTTGGATCTGATGGTGTTGTGCAAAGAAAAACACATTAAAAATAAAATAATAAATAATGAAGCAGGAGACTGCTCCCATGATCAATACATCTGAACATGTTATAGCCTGCTTTACGCAGGTATTCTCAAGAATATGAGAAAAGCAATTTTCATTGTGTGCCTGGTTTGAACTGTACTAATCAGCTGCTGCATACTTGCTGGTCTGGGAGGCGAGGGTCTGCTCCAGGGAGGTGTAGGAGGCCAGCGTGGAGGAGACAGTGGCTGAGAGCTCAGCGCTCCTCCTCTGCAGCTGAAAGCGCTCCTCTTCTGCCTGATTCAGCTGCTCTCTCAGCACAGACATCTCTGACCCAACACACACAGCACAATCAGACCAAGCGCACCGGGACCGCACGGGGAATAAGCCAAATCACTGTCCCACCTGAAGTCATGATGCTCTGCTGCGTGCTGAAGTCTGAAACCTGCTGCCTGGCATCACGCAAGCTTGACCTGGTGTGCTCTAGCTCAGCTTCCACCTGGAGATGTACGGAAACAGAGATAAAAGACAGACTGCAGCAAATGCATGAAGTTCAATGTATAGAAATAATAAATAATGCAATCTCACAGTTATGTCTTAAAGTGCAGTTACGGACACAGAATATGATTCAATGGATCCATGCTGTCGTTACTCTTTATTTGATTGTTTTCAGCTCTGTGATATCAGATACTGATCAAACGGTCTTCACAAACAGATTTCATTTCATCACTCGAATAGGGCTGGGTACCGAGTTCGATACTTTATAGGTACCGACCGAATTGCCTCGATACTATCGAGTATCGAAAAATGACATGTTGTTCGGTTCCAGATTTCGATACCTAAGGAGTTAACTCGTCATCGTCAGTGCTCAAACAAGTACATATGAAATGCACAACAACACACAATGTCGCTCACGCACACACAAACTCTACACACACGAGACGCGCGGAACTCTCCGCGCACATACCATAGACTGTATGAGGCGCGCGCACGCACAAACTCTCCACGCGCATACTTATGTGAGATGCGAGCACACACACATAATACCTTAAAGATGTGGAAAAGTCAATCAGAAGTGTGGGCACATTTCTCCAGGCTCGATCCCAGCAGCGCGCGATGCAGTATTTGCGGTAAAATAATTGCTGCAAAGACCGGTACCACGACAAATATGATGAAGACCTTGACAGTTAAACATAAGAGCAGAAAGTTGCAGGTCTTCGACTAGTAAATGAAGAGATACCTTGTTGATCACTCTGACAGTGTTTATATTGCAATAAATAATAACTACTGAATGTACACTGCCGGTCAAAAATGTGTTGCTAAGTCAGAATTTTTTTCAGTAAGGATGCATTAAAGTTATCAAAGGTGACATTAAAACGTGTGTAATGTGGTACAAAATATTTCGTTTTTAAATAAATGCTGTTCTTTAGAATTTTTTATTAATCAAAGAATCATAAAAAAAAAAAATGTATCATAGTTTCCAAAATATTAAGCAGCGAACTGTTTTCATATTTCTGAAGGGTCATGTGACACTGAAGTAATGATTTTGACAATTCAGCTTTGACATCACAGGAATAAATTACATTTCGAAATATATTCAAGTAAGATTTTAAATTGTAATACTATTTCACAATATTACAAGTTTTACTGTATTTTTTATTAAAATAAATTCAGCTTTGGTGAGCATGAGCTCTTTATAAAACTTTTGTTGTTCGTTTGTGCACTGGCTAGGGAGCATGAGTCAAACTGAACAAATAAAACCAAAGTTTTTCTGAGGTAATGTGTTCTGTAATCTTAAAAATGGATTTCATAAAATTGGTATCGAAAAAAGTATCGTTAGGAACCGGTATCTAAACTGAGGTATCGAAACTGGCTCCAGATCGAAAGATTTTGAACAATATCCAGCCCTACACTGGAATGATAAAAGTCTTAACAGTGTGGGCAGTCAGTTCTACAGAAAACTGGATTTGTGTGGTGTAAGGCTGCACAACATAAATGTCATAATATCGTAAATTAACATAAGCGTACTGTCAGAAATAAGACTTTAATTCACCAGTGACGAGCGAAAACAAAAACAACATTTCTATTATCAATACTGTAGCACAGCTCACACATCGAGTCACTTTCAATAAAAACAGCGTGGGGAAATCTTTCATCCTCATGGATCTGTTCCCCACAAATTCCGTCTGTTCTTCACACAAAACTATTATATAATTTCAGAAAAATATTTTCTTACTGTTTTTTTGGAGGGGTTCCTTTAAGGTTTGACAGGCACAGAAACGGGGAATGAATAAATAACGAGAGAACTTTAATTTAATGTCAGTGGTGCGTGTCTGACCAGGTCTCTCTCCTGCACGGCTCGGTCTCTCTCTGCCTGATGCTGTCCTCTGCTCTCCACAGCAGTCACACTCCTCTGACGGAGCTGGAGAAGCACTGGGTTCGTCCTCCGAATCAGCTCTTGAGCCTTTCTCAGTCTCACGGAGGAAAGGAGGCAGATTTGTTACTTTGATACTATCTAAACACAATGCGCACTGATGGTTTAAATGTGAAGTCTCACCTCCGCTAACAAGCTCGTGTGATCTTCGTGCTTCCTTCTCAAATGCTCATTTGCAGCACCGATGGACTCCATGCATGACTTGCTCAGATCAACCTTGGGAAGTTCACACAGCAAGGACATTACACACACATTCAAGCAAGCCTTCACTTCCAGACGGTCTGTGGTCACTACTAAGCCAGCAGCAACCTTATATTTTCATATAAAGTGGGTCGGGATGCAAACGGACCAGTGATGGGTAGGCCAGTTTAAGAGCGGTCATCAGCTCCTGGTGAGACCCAGCAGTGTGCTCTAGCTCTGCCACCCGAGCAGCATGACAGTCCCTCACCTGCTGCGTAACGCTGAAGGCCTGCACACAAACACAGACGAACAGGATAAGAGGCAGAGGTCAACAGGATATTAAAAATGCCATCCAAGATGTAGGTGACTTTTTTCTTCAGTAGACCAGTAATGGAGATTTTTGGCTGAAACAGTCAGCCTTGGTGATTCATAAAATGCAAGTCAATGGATACCATCACTCTGAGAGTCAAAAAGCACATCAAGGAACACTAAATGAATATCCATGTCTCCTGATGATATACTGAGGTCTAAAGAAGCGAATCGATCGGTCTGTGTGAGAAACTGATCCAGAGATTCAAACAGGAGATTCTGTGAACTGATTCTTTCAGACAGTTTGATTCAATGAACTGGTTCAGTTCACGAGTTCGTTTATCTAATCACATACACAGTTATAGATCATGTGTTGGGTTCACGCATGCTCTTATCGAGCTGTTGGCTCAGTTCAGTGTCTGTTGGAGAAACTGGAGCGCATTTTAATTTTTGGGTGAATTTTCCTTTTAATAAAAATATCTTGTGTTCTTAAAACCAACAGAAATGTCCTCTCACCGCTTCTCTCTGCTCTAGAGCCTCGTCCATGCGATGCGTCATGTCTTTCATCTTCTGCTCCATCCTCCGCAGCGTCTCCTTGTACCTCCCACAAACACACTTCATCTGACTGAGCTACACACAGACGTGTTACGAGTCGTGATCTCCGGACACATATCTCAGCTGACAAAATGCACTGGAAAATAAAGTGACTTACCTGTCTAGATAAAGTTTCCTGATCAACATTAACTGAATCACCAATCTGTTTCATCTTGAAGATGGCATCCTCTGTGCTACACTTAAACGAATTCTGTAGAAGAATCCGAACACTTCAGGCCTGTAACGTGTGTGACTCTTAAGATAGTAAACTGTAGGGGTCTCTCACCATCCCAGTCCTCACTGCCTGAACGCCGTCATATAAACTGAGAAGAAGCTCCTGATCATGCTCCAGACTCTGAATTCTCTCCAGAGCAATGCCATACAGATCTCTGAACGTCCCATTCTGCCAAACAAAGACAAGATGAAGAAAATCAAACCAGCTTTTCTTCCTAAATGGTTTCTGTGGAGTCGAGTTGCTCCTGCTCCGCACATCAAAATGTTCTGATGTGAAGCTCAGCACAGCGTTGAGCGTTCAGTGAGGAGATCAGGTCTGGGCAATACGATAACAAACAAACTATCACCACAATATATTCTCCATCATTCTATATCAATATCTATCAAATTATTTCTCACCACTAATGGAGAAGAACATGCATTCCACATGTTTGCTAGACATCGAGAATGAATTTAAACATGACTTGTTTATTTAAAAGTAACATACTTTTTAATCGAAGTCTTTTTTTTCCCCAAAAAATTTTTTTTAGTTTTTTTTTTTCTGGATTTTGTTTTATGATTTAATACAAATGTATATAACTTTTTTCCAATTCTGCGGAAGTCAATGACTATTTGGTTACCGACATTCTTCAAAACATCTTCTTCAGCGTTCCTCAACAGAACAAAGACACTCATCTGATGTAAATGATGACAGAATGTTTATTTTGGGGTGAACTTCCCTTTAATTCACATATTGAAACATCCCCTAGACCTGCTGGAGGTGCTTGGCGTCGCACCTGTGTGAGCTCTGTGTGGTCCGTCTGGATGAGTTTCTCTCTGAGGTCTGATGGAGAAGCGTCTCTGCTGGGATCGTGAGCCCGTGCAGAAGTGAGCTGCTGGGAAAGAACCTCCACCATGACGAGCGTGGAAGTCAATCTCTGCTCCAACTCCGATCGAGACACGTGCTCCAGATCTCCAGGAGTCAGGCTGCACAGACGCAGACACACAGAGACGATGCAGACCACATCAACGGAGAGAAGACAACTCGCGCTTATCTGACTTACTTCCACAGCAGAGAGTCAGTCGAAGTGCAGGCATCGGAAACCTCGAGCGCTGCGGAGGTATTAGTGCTGCGCTCCGTCTGCTGAACCGGGGAGCTCCAGACGCACGCGCTGCGCATCTCCACCGCTGCTGGAGCACGAGCAAACACCCTCCCCGACGCAACCATCAACATCTCCGCCATCTGTCTGAGCTGCTCCTGTAGAGGCCCGTCACCTAAAACCTGAGGGGCGTTCTTCAGCTGCTGATGGTCAGCAGAAGCCTCTTTTAGTCCCATGTCCTTTTTCTGGGCTGGGTCTTGAGGAACAGGTGTGCAGGCATAATCATCGTTAGCCAGCGATGTGGAGTTCAGCAGAGGACTCTCCGGGAGCTCAGGCCACAGACGGCTCGCTGGGATCTCCGCTGTGTGGTCACACCTCACACTCCTGACCGAGCTGGGGGACACGTCAGACACAGCTGATCGGGAAGATCTCCCTTCCTCCAAACACGGTGCTTTGTGTCCGCTTGCATTTTCGTTCTTCATAGTGTTTTTCTCTAGCAGATAGTTTTAGTCCAGAAGAGGGGACGCCGAGTGACTTTCCCACTGTCGGTCGACTTTCCGGACTTCTCCTGAAAGCGCCTCCCACAGTGTTTCCCTCCCAAGGACTGCCGAGCGCTCGGTGTGTTCCGGAGCCGTGGCGTTCCCTCGGCGCGGCAGTAAATGTGATCGTCACGCGTGCTTCCTGCAGTCACAGCAGCAGAGCTCCGAGCATCATCCGCACTGACGTCATATAAACAACACACACTTTGCTCTTCTGTGAGATTCTCCATAAACGCAGACATTCCTGACACATCACCAATCTCCATCTCCCCCCCAGAGCAACACAAGCCTTTAAATGTGATCTCTCCTTCCCTGCTAGACACGCCTCGCCGTCCTTCAGAGAGATCCTCCTGATCCTGATCGCTTAGCTTCACTGTGTTCTCGGGATCTTCACGTGGAGATGCACGGACACAGTAAGAACGACCCAAAGGCTGAGCGCTCACTGATGCAGCCACTGTACAGACAGGAGTATTCAGGGTTCCTGATGCGAGCTCCGTCATGAGAAGGGATGAAACCTGAACCTCTCCAGCCGAACAGACGAGGGATCCGAACGAGACGTCTTCCTCTCCTTCCAGACGCCTGACGAGAACAGCTTCATCCTGAACCACGACTTCTCCTTCAAGACACACGAAGGACTTTAACACCACATCCTGATCTTCTTCGGGTTCATCCGCTGCAATAAGCTTTTCACCAGGAGCCACTTCAACCTGGAAGAAAACAAGACATGGCAGCAGAGGTCACCAGAGGTCAAGGTTAAAGCAATCCGAGAGCAGTGAAGGAACATCTCCAAACCTGTATTTTAGGACCGTCCTTTAAATTCAGCAGTTTGTTCTGAAACGTGACATCTCTGAGCGGAACTCTGGGCTGAAATAAAGCACGTGAACAATACTGATCACTGATTAGAGCTCAAACTGTCAGATCGGATTTAATCATTAAGCGAGTAATGTTACTCACATTCGACGAGCCGCGGACCGATGACATGTTTCAGATTCAGGAGTCTTTATTTCGACAGACTAACCGGACAACCCAAACTATTATCACTGATTTATTTATATTAAAGCGCGTTCTGTCTTGAACTCTTACCTTTGCGGATCACACGCGCTTTTCTGAGCGTTATTGTTTACTTTAATCCTGAGGAGAACGAGCGTTATCCGTTTAACCGCCAGTAGCGCGTTCAAAATAAACGCACGATCACCTGATTGGATAAAAACCACCGGAAACGCAGCTCTTCTTCTTCTCTGCTTTCCGTGTTTACAGCACCGCCTGCTGGACTGCACTGGAAATCAGCATTAACCCTCAAACACACACACACACACACACACACACACACACACATATATATACTGTACCTTAAGATCACATTTTCTTTCACGTTTTTGTTATAAAGTAGAAAGAAGTCTCTTCTGCTCATCAAGCCTGCATTTATATTTGATCAAAAAATACAGAAAAAAAAGAGTAATATTGTGAAATGTTATTACAACTTAAAATAATAGTTTTCTATTTGAATATACTTTAAAAAAAATAATTTATTCCTGTGATGCAAAGCTGAATTTTCAGCATCATTACTCCAGCCTTCAGTGTCACATGTAACATCCAGTCTATCACATGATCATTTAGAAATCATTCTAATATTCTGATTTATTATGAGTGTTGGAAACAGTTCTGCTGTCTAATATATTTGATCAATAAAAGGTTTAAAAAGAACTGCATTTATTCAAAATAAAAAAAAAATTCTAATAATATATATTCTAATATATATTTTCTTTACTATCACTTTTTATCCATTTAACACATTCTTGCTGAATAAAAGTATACATTTTATTTAAAAAAAGAAAGAAAAAAAAAATTACTGACCCCAAATTACTGACCAGTAGTGTATATTGTTATTACAAAATATTTATATTTTAAAAAAACATAGCTTCGTTTTTTTTTTTTTTTTTTATTCATCAAAGTATCCTAAAAAAGTATCACATGTTCTGAAAAAATATTAAGCAGCAGAACTGTTTCCAACTTTGATAATGAATCATCATATTAGAATGATTTCTAAAGGATCATGTGATAATGATCCTAAAAATTCAGCTTTGCATCACAGAAATAAATGATAATTTAAAGTATAATAAATTTAAAAACTATTATTTTAAATTGTAATAATTTATCACAATATTACATTTTTTTTTCTGTATTTTTGATCAAATAAATGCAGGCTTGATGAGCAGAAGAAACTTCTTTCAAAAACATTAAAAATAGTAATGTTTCCAAACTTTTGACCTGTACTGTATATATTAACCCTTTAATCTGTTTTATTGATTTATGACTAACTAAATGTAGTCTGTGTTGCTGTCTGCACTGAGAGCAGCTGTAAAATAACAAACATTGTCTCGAACCAGATGAAAATAGTAATTTCAAAACACTTTAAGATGTTCACAGCACAGATGTAGCTAAAATACTATTTTCAGCCAAAACAAACTGTATTTATAGTTGTATTGTATTGCTGTATTAAATTAGTTTCAATAATTTAATACAATTTGATGTTTTAATCATGTAGTTTGTGTGTTCTGGGTTTATTAAACTGCTGTAAATCAGATTGATTCTTACATGATGGTTTAAGAATCCAGTGAAATGAATGCAGACAAAGACAAAATATAAAAGCCATTTTATTTTAAATAGTCAGTTGTACAAACAAACTAAACAAGGCTTATGGCAATTTCTTTCTTTTTGCGAAGCTCTAGTTTACAATCACTAGAGGGCACAGAAGAGCTATACTGTAACTTTTATTATTATTATGAACAATATATCTGGATTGTTTGACAGAGTACTGATGAGTGTCATATACACATGGAAATGTGATTTTTAATAAATATACATTTGTTCTTGTTTCAGGCTTAGATTGGTTAGTTAAACCCAGTCTTCTGTAGAAAAGAGAGTGGGATCATCAGGTTGAGCAGGAGCTGCAGGATTCCTCGAGCTCTGACTCTGTTCAGGAACATCACCTAAAGCCACCGGACATCACTCGTTTGTTCTGACAAGTCAACACATAAATACTGTATAAATGAACCTGACAGTAACTGATTTCACACACACCTGCATCAGTGACGAGGCTCTTCTCCTCTTCGGGCCCCAGGTGCTCGATCAGAAAGCCTTCCAGAGGATTTTCGCTCGCGGTCAGCGGCTCTGCTATCGTGGGCAGGGCAGGCTCTGTGACGGACACAGCATCTGTTTCCTGAGCCTGATCTTCTGGAACATCCACACACGCTTCTTTTCTTGGTCGACCTTTCCTTCCCGGGGCACCGCTGCTCCTCTTTTTCACTCGTTTAATGCTTTGAGCCCTGTGTTGGATATTAGGAGATAACGAACCCAAGTTTGTGCCTCACAACATCTCAGTGTGACATGAATGAAAGTGTGAACAGGTGCTCTCTCCCAGTGTTTCTACCGGCCTCGCTCAACACTATCTTTACCCATGAACCCACCGGTAGGTTGTCTCTTCCTCTGCCTCTGCCTTTCGTTTCTTCAGCAGGTCTCTGTCTCTCAACCGCAGACGAATTCCACCTAAAAACAGATCAACCTGTCAGTGCTTTACTGTGAGGAGAAACCAACACGCGTGTCCAGAGCTCGGGATTCAGAAGAAATACAGATGCACCGATATTCTTACTACATTTTGCTAAAGTTCCCATTTTGCTATAAAAGGGTTATTCATGGAGTTTCTCTGAACATTTAAAACATCCAGATTTTAAAAGCGTTTTTTCTTGGCTATGCATTGCAAACGTTAAGGGAACATTCAATCTTTTAATCAAACATTACAGAAATGCTAATTTTTAATGTTCTTTGGTAACATTTTAAAACATTAGATGAACTTCCAACTAAGAAATGTCAGTGTAAAAAAAAAAAAACATCAACAACATTGCATTAGTGCTGTATGAATAATGTTTTTTTATTATTGAAAGAACATTTGTTCATCATTATGAGAAGGATCCCTGTTAGCTTGAGTTAACTAGAGCAAAATCTTTCAAATATCTCATTATCATGGCAAAAAAAATTGTAAATGAATATTCTTTTTTTATGACCTAAAAATAAAAGTACACATAAAATGGTTTCTGTTTGTCATCTGATTTTTTTTTACTTCAACGCAGTCACTATGAATAAACTGATACTGAGTAAATTCATGCAGTCAAGCTCTTTTTCATCACAAAGTTTTAAATCCAAAGCCATACCTTGGTCAGAATCGTTCTCTTCAGGTGGCAGGATCTGTTTCTCCGGATTTTATTCATTGAAATGACAGGGGTTAACTTTTCCTGCTGCTGAGAGAGTAATTATCTGGTTTAACATTGCCGTAGTGCTGGGAGAGATCTTGCAGTTGTGCTCTTATCTCATTTGCAAAGAGAGGAGAACTTGGCCCAATACTGACAGAAGAAAGAAATGACGCTGTGACTGTTAGTCTGTCGCCTCGAGAGATGACCGCTGTTCCTGACTCGGTCACAAACATCTAGCTGAACGATCAGTAAAATCAAATATCATATAGACATCAGGTTTAAATCATGACCTGGAGACTGACCTCATGCTGTGTAATAAATCCTGAGGATCTTGTCATTGTTCAGACGCTCAGTGAAAATGGTTTGGGTCCCAAGAGAACGTTCTCCTAAAGTTCCTCATGAGTTCTCATAACATTCAACAGGTTGCTACAATTATCCATTTGCATGTCTTCTTATCATTTGTTAGTTGTTCTGTAAACATAAGCCATGGCTCACACACACACACACACACACACACTCTTAAAAAAGTGTGAAAACATTTTCATTCTCTGAAGAACCTTTTTCCATTATAAAGAATATTTTTTTCAGGTTTTTTTCATGGAACCTGCACTGATGCCAGTGAAGAACCTTTATTTTTAAGCCTCTCAAACAGAGATGAAAGTCATTGTTCCTCTGTTCTCAGATGAATGAATCCTCACACACTAACTGTCTCAGGATTAACACGCCAGCCACAACAAACCATCTCAAAGTGAAGCTGACATTAAAAGTGTTTCTGCATTCTGTATTTCCATGTTATTTGAATACTCAAAAGGGCTCTGACCAGTCGTACAGAACCATGTTATCTCTCCTGCTCCCTTCCTGGGTGTGTTTACAATCGTGTCCGAACACATTGAGCTCCTCTGTTCAACAGCTCTGAGCTTAATCCATTAAATACAACATACATTTATCTTAAACTGAAATGATATGAACTTCCCCTAGCAGGCTTTTCATTTGAATGAAACGCTCAGTTTTCTTCTCTGCCTCTGTATTGCTGACCTCCACATTTTAATATCAGGATGCCTTGAGAAGATCTGAATGTGTGGAATACAGCACTATTCTTCATGAGGAAAAGCCTCCAGGTCTTTGTAGGATGTCAGCAGTCCGAGAGGCCATGGAAGGTGTTTTTGCAGTTTGAGTTGTTTTGTATACATTATACAATTTTCTCTCACACAACTCTGCAATCATTGGACATAATGACACCAAATAAGACGACTTTACATCTGCATCCAGTGCTGGTGAGGGCTTCTCACACACTGCAGGTGTAAATGTGATGAACTCATCTGGGAAGAGCAAGCATCTGATCCCGGTGGTTTCAGGTCTAGTGAATGGAGTCAATATGTTTTCTCTTGAAATAAGAACTGTAAGGTGTATCCTAACACCACTGCAATCGACTCTCCTTCGGTTCTTGCTGCTAGTATTTAATGTAAAGTGACTCTCCTTTGCATATGCTTCTGTAATTGTTATCATAACCCCTTAGTGTCTCTGATATTGAAGGGTAAGAGAAATCTGACCATGTAGAAACAAGAAACAAAAGGATGCCCTCTTCTGGCAAGTTTCTAGTACACAGCAAGTGAACTTGTTTAAACAATATGAGGCACTAATATAAACAGTATGTATAATTTATACCGTATAAATGATTTTATTAAAAGAAAAGCACACAGTTTGTCTCTCTGCAGTGGCTGGAACATGAAGAAATGTTTTCATTGCATGTTGCCCCAGGAACACACCGATATGCAAATTAGTTACAGTGAATAGATACATTGTATATAACGGGGAAACCTGTTTATGGTCATTTTACACACATCCTGCATAACATCAAATCATCCTGTTATATCTGTCATAACACTCGAGAATCATCTTTATACAAGTTTTGGTATAATAAAATCCTGAAACCTAAAAATTGATTGACAATTACAAAAAAAGTTCATTCATGTCTTTTTATTATTTATTTTTAAATGAGTCCTGGAGTCCTCTACAGAGGACATAATATAATTTTTAGAAAATGTTAGTCTGTTTTTATGCTCTAAGCAATGTAACGACGTGAAAAATACTAAATTAATTTTTTCTGGGTCCCGGGAGATTAATGCAGATATGCTTTCAGATAATGATGAGGCCTAGACAGAAACAAACAGGGCTCTGTGTTTGTCGATAAATCAACTTCTCAAGACGACGCGTGAGTTTAAGCTCGTGATAAACTTTCTTTATCGATAAGATAAACAAAAGATTACATGAAATAAAAACATACGGCACATCCACCAAAAAATAAAAGTTAAAGATTGAAGTGCAGCATTCAGACGAGCTCTCCGTGTGTGTGTGTGTGTGTGTGTGTGTGTATGTATGTATGTGTGTGTATGTATGTGTGTGTGTGTGTATCTCTATGAGTGTGTGTGTATGTGAGTGCGCGCGCGCTCGTGTGCTGCAGTGCGCGCCGCGGGCCGCAGGTGGCGCTGTTGAGTATATATGCTCCTTCATGGTTTCTGCTCTCCAGAGTAACTCGCGCTGGGCTCAGATCAGATCATTACAGTCCCATATTCTCCTCATCTCTCCACCTTTTGGGCTGAACAGGAACAGCTAAAGGATCCAGGAACGGAGGAGTAAGAGTGGAGATGTGGGCTTTGGAAATGAAAAATAGTATTGATCTGGGGATGAGGAATACGTCTGATGTGAGTAATGCTGAGCAGAGCTCGAGTGTGGTGCTCACACATGCTAACAGTACTGAAGTTAGCCGAGCGAGAGCTGTGTGTGTCTGCACACGAGTGTAAGACCCGCAGAGAGTAAGGTTACAGTCTCAGCGCTCGCTCGCGTGTTTTGATCTGACACGACACAGACTGAAGTCGTGCTGAGTAACTATACTCCAGATCGGAGAGATGAAGGCGGTATTGGAGTATCCGTGCTGGATCACGCTTTACGAGTAATATCTGCTTGTTTTCGTCAACTTCTGCGTGGTGGAATATTTATGTGAGGGTTTATTTCCCCGTGATGAGCATGTGTGCCGCGAACATGAGTCTCTGAAGCTCGCTCTTCCTTTGCTGGGTTTTTCTTTAATATTAGATTAAATAATATTTAATTTGAACGAAATTTAGTCAGTTTTGTTCTGAAGCGCACGGAGGCTTTTCAAATATATGAATTTTATTTATATTAAAAGATGTTTTTAATAATGAGCAGTTGTTCAGATTAAACACGTGTTCTGTCGGATACATTGTTACTCGAGGCGCAGATTCACCCGCCATTACCTCGCAGCGCCCGGCGCGCGCTCAAACGAACGACGATAACAACACTCAACAAGAATACTCGCGATGATGATTTTCACACGAGTAATGATGTGATCTGAAACTAAACGTGTTCGGGAGACGCGCCGGCGGATCTGAGAGGAGAGAGAGGAAGCGGGGAAGCCGCAGTGTGCGTCTCCTCGATCCGCCGGAAACGCGCTTCGGTTCGGTTTTAAAAACGCAACTAAAACGTCGCGTACACAATACGATCCTGCCAGAGTTACGACAGCGTCGTGAGAGTTTTTCTGTCGCTATGCTCTCCGAGGAGGCGCCATGTTGTCACTAGAGAAAGAAACTCTCCATTTTTGTCTCGCTGTGAACTTCCGCCCCGTCTCCGTCTTCTCCGAGGAGGCGCCATGTTAACGTCCACGCCGCTTCCGGTCTCGTGTGCAGTTTGGCGCGCGGGATCTGTCCTGCTGTGATGCTCTGAGTTCTCATCACTGACACAAACACACATCAGTCACTTTTTCTGTTTTTCTCCCCAGTTCAGAAACTCTTCTCCCGTGTTAAACTTCTCTCTCTCTCTCTTTGTTTGTAGTGTGTGTGTGTGTGTCTCTTTTTTTTTTTTTTTTTCTTTCGTCCTCTCTCTGTGTGTGTGTGTGTCTCTCTCTCTGTGTGTGTATGTGTTTTTTTTCTCTTTCTTTTTTTTTTTTTTTTTTTCATTTTTTCTCTCCTTTTTCGCTGTGTGTGTGTGTGTGTTTTTGTGGGTCTCTGTGGGGTTGTGTGTCTCTTTTTGGGGTTTTTTTGTTTGGTTTGTTTTGTTTTTTTTTGTGTGTGTGTGTGTGCTCTCTTCTTTGTGTTTGTGTGTGTTTCTCTCTTTTTTTTTTTTTTCTCTCTTCTGTGTTTTTTTTTGTCTCCTGTTTGTGTGTGTTTGTCTCTCTCTCTCTTTTTGTGTTGTGTCTTTTTTTGGTGTTGTGTGGTGTGTTTCTTTCTCTGTGTGTGTTTTTTGTGTGTGTTCTCTCTGTGTGTGTTGTGTCTCTCTCTGTGTGTGGTGTTTGTCCTCTCTTTTTTTTTCTGTCTTGTGTTTGTGTGTGTGGCTCTCTCTGTGTTTGTGTGTCTCTCTCTGTGTGTGTGTGTTTTTTGTGTGTGTTCTCTCTGTTGTGTGTGTGTGTCTCTCTGTGTTTGTGTGTGTTTCTCTGTGTGTGTTGTGTGTGTGTGTCTCTCTTGGGTGTGTGTGGTGTCATCTCTCTGTGTGTGTGTGTCTGTGTGTGTGTGTCTCTCTCTGTGTGTGTTGTGTGTCTCTGTGTTTTCTCTCTGTGTGTGTGTGTGTGTTTGTGTCCTCTCTGTGTGTGTGTTTGTGTGTGTGTGTCTCTCTCTGTTTGTGTCTGTGTGTGGTCTCATCTCTGTGTGTGTGTGTCTCTCTCTCTCTGTGTGTGTGTGTGTGTGTGTGTCTCTCTCTGTGTGTGTGTGTCTGTGTCTCTCTCTCTCTGTGTGTGTGTGTGGTCTCTCTCTGTGTGTGTGTGTGTGTGGTGTGTCCTCTCGTGTGTGTGTGTGTGTGTGTGTGGTGTGTGGGGCGCTGTCTCTCTGGGTGTGTGTTGTGTGTGTGTGTGTGTGTCTCTGGGTGTGTGTGTGTGTGTGTGTGTGTCGTCGCTCTGTGTGTGTGTGTGTGTGTGTGGTTCTCTCTCTCTGTGGTGTGTGTGTGTGTGTCCTCTGTGTGTGTCCCTCTCCTGTGTGTTCTCTGTGTGGTGTTTCGTGTGTGTCTCTCCTCTTCTGTGTGTGTGTGTTAACACTCCTGCTGGTGGTTTCTAGGTGCGAGAGCTCGTTCTTGATAACCTGCAGATCAAATGAAGGGAAAATCGAAGGCCTCACAGCAGAATTTGTGAATCTTGAGTTTCTGAGTCTGATAAACGTGGGTCTGCTCTCGGTCTCCAATCTTCCTAAGCTCGGGAAACTTAAAAAGGTGAGCGCGCACACACACTCCTGAGTCTGGGCTCTGGTGGGAAATGTGTGTGTGTTCTGATGTGTGTGTGTGTGTGTGTGTGTGTGTGTGTGTGTGTGTTTTAATTCTAGCTGGAAACTCAGTGACAACAGAATCTCTGGCTTCTGATCGATGTCTTAGCTGAAAAACTCCCCAATCTGCACCCATCTGAACCTGAGCGGCAACAAACTGAAAGACATCAGCACGCTGGAGCCCCTGGTTTGTACAGACTTCCTGTTCCCATGCCCTTCACACATTAGAGTTTCCAGTCTGAAAGCGAAACCCTGACTGTACGCTTCTGTGTTTGATCGATTCCCTCTGAAGAAGAAACTCGACCATCTGAAGAGCCTCGACCTTTTCAACTGCGAAGTCACAAACTTGAACGATTACCGAGAGAGCGTGTTCCGGCTCCTGCCGCAGCTCACGTACCTGGACGGCTACGACACGGAGGACCGCGAGGCGTCAGACTCCGACGGAGAAGCTGACGGAGTCGACGATGACGAGGATGAAGGTCGGTGTGGACAGCATTCAGTTTCAGGTTTCTTTGGGGGGGGGGGGGTGGATGATGCTCATTCGTGTCTCTTTCAACACAGATGGAGAAGAAGAGGAGGATGAGGATGGAGAGGAGGAGGTGTTCGATGAAGACGATGATGAAGATGAGGATGATGAGGAGGGCAGTGGAGAGGAGGAGGTACGAGTCGACTTTCGAGTGTTGCTCACAACAGAAAACTGATTTAATGACACACACTCGTCTATTTCAGGAGGAAGACTGCGGTGTGTGTATGAGAAGATGACGATGATGACGACGATGATGATGACTGATTGAGGTGAGTTGTATCAGAATGAGCATGGCTTCCTTCAGCGGTGTGGATGTGATTATGAAGTATTAATGTTTTTTTTTCTCTCTCAGAAGAAGAGCAGGGAGGAAAGGGTGAGAAGAGAAAAAAAGAAGCGGATGATGAAGACGATGATGATGATGAGGATGATTAGGAGCCAATGAACAGCTGTTACCAACCCTTCCCTCTCCTTCTTTCCAACACCTGGGCTGTTCCTGTGGGGCGAGGCTCTTCCGGACGCTGCTCACACGGCGCTCCAGCTGAAGGAGAGTCTCTGGGATCTGGGTTTCCTCGGCGGTCTGCACGCTCGTGTGTCAGAACCGGTGCCGACTCTGGGACTGGTGTTTAGTTTTGGGTCTGTGCTTTTAATATTCTGTTGAAAGTGTTGTTTTTCTTTCTTTTTTTGGTTGATATTTCCTCCCCGTTTAGTTTGTGAAGAAGACTGCTACGGCGTGTGTGTGTGTGCGTGTGCGTGTGTGTGTGCGTGTGTCTGTGTGGTGTCTGTCGGGTGTTTGCCCATCGTGTTCATGTCCTGTGTGTGTGTCGTGTGTGGTGGTTTGTGTGGTGTGTGTGTGTGTGTGTCAAGCGGGTCGTCTCTTTCAGGCGTGGCAGCCTGTGGCACGGATCAAGCTCGTAGCTGCATTTTTACTTTCGTAAGACAAAACTTTTGTAAATAACAATAACATTTTGTGCTCTGCTCACTCTCCAGTTTCTCTGTCCTCTGAGTGTTTATTATCTGATCTTGAGACAGTCCGTGCTCCTGCAGTAGAGCTGATTGATCGTCTTCAGTCGAGGCACATTTCAGGACTGCTCCTCATCTAAGAGTTATCTTAGCCTGTTTCTGCCACTGAATAAAAAAAATAAAAAAAGTGTAATTGCAACTTTAGCTCACAATTCTGACTATTTTGTGCAATTGTGAGTTATAAAGTCCAATCTTGAGGCGGAAAAACACTTCTCAGAATTGTGTGTAAAAGAATTGAGTTTTTATATATAAAAATATATATGCTTTTTTTTTCAGAATTGTGAGATATAAAATTGTGAAACCGTTGCAAATCTGAGAAATAAAGTCAGAACTGTGATATAAACTAACAATTCTTACCATAACATGCAATTCTGAGAACATACCAGTCTTTTTTTTTTTTTTTTTTTTTTTTTTTTTTAAATTGTAGTTTTTATCTCGCAATTGTGCGATTCTGTGAAAGTCAAATTGTGAGAGAAAAAGTTGCAACACATGAAGATACATGTTGGCAAAACTACATTAATGCCTTTTTTTTAATCCAATTAAGCATCAATTGAACAAATAGGTATTTAGTGTACAAAGGGAGGAACCGCACTGGTATTACCAATTAATGATGAACTGATCACATGATCCTGTCTTACTCTTTTCATATTTCATGAGACATTTATACAGAATTAATATAAAAACTGAACCTGAATTACTGAACAAGCTTTCCCAAAGTGCTGGTTTTAATGATAGAACTACTTATATATATATATCCTTTTGTTTTGAAATAAGACAGAGTCTCTCCTGTGACTGAATGTATGCCAGGGTGATTTTATGGTCACTTACTGACTTGTTTTCAGCTGTAGCAGTTATATGATATTAAACATGTTAGCTAAGAGCAATATTATCTTAAAGACTTTGTCTCAAAAGAAGTGTTTGTGTTTCCTCTCACGGCCACACGAGGACACCACATCACTTCTGTCTTGCAAAATGATGCTCTGTGTGTGTGTGTGTGTGTGTGTGTGTGTGTGTGTGTGTGTGAGAGAGAGAGAGAGTGTGTGGTGTGTGTGAGAGAGAGAGAGAGAGAGAAAGTGTGTGTGCATGTGAGAGAGAGAGTGTGTGTGTGTGTGTGTGTGTGGGGAGAGAGGTGAGAGAGAGAGAGAGTGTGTGTGTGTGTGTTGTGTGAGAGGAGATAGAGAGCGTGTGTGCTGTGCGTCGTGTGTGGAGAGAGAGTGTGTGGTGTGAGAAGAGAGAGAGTGTGTGGTGTGTGTGTGTGTGTGTGGAGAGAGAGAGTGTGTGAGGTATTCATCCTCAAGTATTATTTCTGACATTACTTTTAGAATTCATATCTTTAAAAATACATTTATCTTGTATTTTAATCTTGTTTTTTTTTTCTGTAACACTTTACCAGTAAGGTCTCATTAGTTAACATAGTCAGTGTGTTATTAGCTATCAGGAACTAACAACAAGCAGCACAGATTATATAGATATATATATATTTAGAGCATTTATTATTATATTTGTTAATGTCATTATTCACTGTTCAAGTTAGTTTCACAGAGCATTAAACTAAAAGTTAACAAATACAACTTTGATTTGAAAACTATATTATTATTAAAAGTAGAAAATTAAACATCAGTAAGATGACTAAATAATGTAGTAAATCTTGTTGATTTGTATTAGTTCATATTAACTCATGTCATGTTGAGTTGTGGCACACAATTTATTTGTAGCGAATGCTTTATTAAATCTTTATTTTGGCTTTGTTACCCGATCGAGCGCAAATGATCAGATTAATATCAGTTTAGGATTCAAAAAGAAAAGACAAGGTCAACATTTAGTAAATATCTGGAAATATTTGAGCAACAACACTTAAAATAGCATCTTCATCTACCTCCCCTTGTTCTGTAAATTTGCTTTTGCATTATTATTATTATTATTATTATTATAATCATCAAACTGTCAAGCCTCATCACTCATCCATTTAAATAGAAAATTAAGCAGAAATAAATCCTCACGTTACAATCATACTCACGAATAATCTCAAATAACCCAATTTATAAAACAAAACATGTTCATTTAAGACATTTTTAAAATAATAATAAAAAACATTTAAACAAGTATGATCACGAGCTAAAAACATGTTTGCATAGTGCTAAAGTGGTAAAAAAAAAAAAGCCCTTCCATGAAGGTGTACAGTATTTCTGTGCACACAAAACGTGATATACAAGGATAACTTTCACGAAGAGATATGAGAAATATAAATGTGTTTCCTTCAGCCGGGTTTCATGAGCAGATGCGGGAGGTCCTTTATCAGCAGTGTATGACCTCAAACCAGCAGCTTTCTGTTGATCGTGTGACCAACTTCAACTCAAAATCACAATCTGTGAACGCTGGCCCGGATTCCTGCAGAAGTGACTGGACTTCAGTGAAGGTGACCGCACCTCTGCAGCGTGATTCATGACGCAGGAGCGCTTCCTGTGAAGCACACGGAGGCCTTTACTAGCTTCTTTCAGAGTTCCTCACATTTTTGTCTCCAGCTCCAGCTGTTTGTTTCGATCGTCATTTTGTTGTGGTGTGGTTGTTCATTCTGCGTATGTGTTGTTTTTGTGTTTCTTATAAAATGTCTTTAGTAAATGCAGGGAGAGGCATTAGTTGGAGGAATGAATGAAAATTACTTATGACAGTTGAAGCTACGCAGCGCACCTCGTTCTCTGTTCCTGGAGGAGAGCAGTGCGTGCAGTCCAGCTGTCCGTTGCTGACGTGGCTTGTGGAGCTGCTACAGTCTATCACTCGTGGACGTCGGGGATCCGTCCAGACGTTCCTGAATCAGCGGTGAGAGTCCTGGCTGAACCGCGGGGGTGCTTTCCGCAATAAGATGAGTCCAGTTCACTCCCAGGCCTCAGAGACATCATCACAGGACCTGCGGAGCAAAGCACAATCACGTGCTGTTTTATTCTCTCAATCACTGCTCTATTATTTCTAGAACATCTGTAGCTATAATGCACACACTCTTAAAAATAAAGGTGCTTCACGATGCCATACGAGATCATTTTTATGTCTAAATGGTTCCATAAAGAACCTTTAACATCTGAAGAACCTTTACATTTCACAAAAGCTTCTCTGTGGTGAAAGAAGGTTCTTCAGATTATAAAAAGGTAAGAAAAGAGATGCTTCTTTAACCCTTTAAACTGTCACGCCCCATTTTTAAAATAGGCATTAAAGTGCACTATCGAAACTTAAATTGTTGTATTTTATGAACTCTTTGGAATATAGACCTAAGGTTGGTCTCTTTTTAAAGAAGAAAATTAGCAGATTTTTTCAAAAAATTAAAGTATCAAAAAGTTATAGAAGTTTAAATGTACTGTAAATAAAATGCGCTATATTAATTTTATTATATTTTATTTATTATAAATATTTTACATAACAGGTTTTACTCTAAAATTGGTATAAAATTAAAGCCTTGTGTCTAAATAATTATGTTCCAAATTTGAAGTTGATATGAAAAAAATTGAGGTTGCTGTGAGATTTTATTTAGGGCGTCATACCACAAACAGCCACTGGGAGCCACCAAAACTCCTTTTTTCCCTAGATTTCTCTGTCAATTTTACTTCTATCTCAAAATAACCACCAAATATCAAAGAATTTATCAAAGAATTGAGATTTATCATAGTTTCCACAAAAATACATTAAGCAGAACTGTTAAACACAACTATTATTATTAAAATTGATGATAATCAGAAATGTTTCTTGAGCAGCAAATAATCATATTAGAATGATTTATGAAGATCATGTGAAACTGAAGACTGGAATTAATGATGCTGAAAAACTGGATTCATAATATGATGTTTTTTGATCAATCAAATTAAGCCTTGGTGAGCATAAAAGGTCAAAATATCAATAAAAATCTTATGTTTTACTAGTGTTCTGTCTTTATCATCCTCGTTTCTCCTAATAATAATTTCTCTTTGGACACGCTGGTTCGAGGGTTATCAAGAGACTGACCTTTGTCTAGTCCAGCGATCCACTGCTCCGCGGTCACAGCGGCTCTGTTCCCGGCGGTCCATGGGGTAGAGTCTCTCTGATAGGACTCTGACTGCAGAACAGAACACAAGAACATCTCATGAAGGAAATCCTGGAGGACGAGGCCCGCGCTGGTTTGAGGATCTGTGTGTATCTGAATTCACAGTGTGAGCAGTTTATACCCTTCGTGGAACGATCAGGGACAGAGGCCTCTAACGAGGCTCTTGGTTGTCACCAGTTTGGTAGAAGCTGAAGATTTCACAGGGAGCACACATCAAGGCCTCTCTTCGGCATGACTCCTGGAAGAGAAAGCAAAGATGTTGAGGATGAGAAAAACACCCACCGGTGTGACAGGAAGTACATCTTTAGCAGAATACTTTTTTAGGGAAATAGTACAGTGTGATCTGAATGTATTGTTTTTGGAAGAAAATGCATCATAGTTTAGTTTTAATTTATATTAAATGCAATTAGCTGCTCATTTTTTTGACCCAATTAAGTAGGACTTTTTATATTATGTAATTTTATAATTCTAATGTCTCTGAAATGTAGTATGTCATGTTTTTAAATATATTTGTAATGACACATTTGAAATCATACTTGACTGAAGTCGCAATTATATCAAATATATGAACTGTATATTAACGTTACAGGTCAAATTAAATAACACACTAGTTATAATTACAATCAAGTATTATAAATGATGCTGTTAAGTATGTTTAGGACAACACATCATAAAGTATGACAAAATATTAAAACTTCATGATTTAAAATGTACTTAAACCTTTAATTTGACATTATTACAAAGTGCTCTTTTAAAAGTGTGCTTAAGTGTGTTAGGAGACAGTCCCTTTGAGCACACTTAAGTGGCCTTTACTTAATTATTATATATTTCATCTACAAGGTACACTGTTTGTTTTAATATACTTCTAAGATTTGAAGTACACTACAAGTGCACACTGCATGCAATTAAGTGCACTTCTTTTTCACAAGGGCAACAGAACTAAAACATATTGCACACTTGATCGTAATGTCATTGCATTAGAATAAAATGAACAAGTGTCATCCGCAGCTAAATGATGCTAGAGCTATTCTGAGAATCATCTTTTAGATGTAAAAGTATTAGAGCTGAACATTTTATTCTTTGGGAATAATAAAAATATAATGATTGAAGCGAGTCATTTTCTTGTTGTCACAGTTCAGAGTAAAAAGCTCAGTTACATTAAACTATGACACAGTCAGTTTTCACTTTTTGATAAAAGTTTGACTGTGTGGTATGTTTTGTGTTCACAGATATAACAAAAAGCCAGTATTTCACGCGTAGTTATAGTGTGGTGGGTGGTGTGTGTGGGGCGATGGTGTGTGTGTGTAGTGTGGTGTGTAGTGTTTGTCGATGTGTGGGAACAAATGTGTGTAGTGTGTAGTCTATGTGTGTGTGTGTGTGTGTTGGTGTATGTGTGTGATGTGTGGTGTGTGTGTGGTGAGGTTGTGTGTGTGTGTGTGTGTGTGTGTGTAGTGTGTGTGAGTTTGGGGAGTGGGTAGTGCAATGTGTGTGTGGTTGAGTGTGTGTAGTGGTAGTGTGGTGGTTGTGGGTGTGTGAGTGTGTGTGTGTTGTGTACAAATAGTGTCGTAACAGCACTTCTCTGCACATTACACGATTAAAGTAGTGACATGTGACGAAAAGTGACAGACATGTTAACAACCTTACAGCCTACGGATGAACCAGCTTGAAGATGACCTCTATCTATACGTTCATTCACTACTACTTGAGCTTGCCCCTGACACTGCCCATTTGATACTCTATGCAATGATGAAAGGTGGAAATGTGGTAATAGAATTAAGCTGAATGTTGTTATGTGTATTAGTTTTGTGTTTGTGTGTATATCAGGTACGTGACCTTCAAACCACCACTTCCGTGTTCTGTGGCTGAGGATAGAGCGCTGGCGTATTCGCGCTGTAGAGTAGAGAACGTGTTGGGTTCTCTGGCTGACTTTCTAGTCTATAATGACTGTATTTCCATCACCCATAAGAGTAAAGAAGCATGTGTTACTGATATTAAATAGCTCTTAAACACTGCTAATCTGGAAGCCAGGTATATGCACTCACTTTTCACAGCTATGTAAAGCTGTGTGGTCAGGCCCTACGAAAAGGGAGTGAGAACCCCTAAGAGGAGCCTCGTTCCACAGTTCTCGAGAAATCGAGCGATTGAGAGAGGTCCTGACTGCAGAACAACACACACACATACAGAATTTTTTTTTAGTCACACACACACCAGACCACGACATAGACACAACCACACACAACACACACCCCAACATCAGATTAAACACACACACAGATACACACACCCAGACACGCACACCCACCACAACAACATACAGCCAACACACACACACACACACACACACACACACACACAATACAGGACACCAGGAATCCAAACAACACAGACAACACCAGTACACAACTACAAACACACACGCACACACATGCACACATAACAGACAACAGGACGACACTAACACACATACAGACACAGGGACCAACAAACACAGACCACACACACCACATGCGCAACCAACACACACACACACATACAAGACACACACAAACACTAAACCACACATACACACCACAACATACAGACACGAATAATGCGCGCACACACACACATAAAAAATATTAAACGTGATTATACATGAAATGAACATAAATTAGAGGCAGATTTTTATTGTAAGTCTCTGTGTGATACAGGTCTTAAATGGTAGCACAGTCAGAATTCCTAGGGCTTGCGGTAAATCAAAAAGTCAGAAAAGCACACTAAAAAAGTGACACATTTTCCGCAGATATTTAAAATGTGGGCGACAGATAAGAAAATACCGTTTTGACTTGTGTCTCACTATGTAATAAGAATAAAAATAAATAACACACACGTTTACTGATTGTGAAAAACATTTTAGATAATTTTTATAAAAGGGTCGTCATCCTTTTAACTAAAGGGCCTAGTAGAACAATAGTGTTTGGATGTGTGTGGTGTGATGTGTGGTGTGGGTAGTGGTGTGTGTGTGTGTTGTGTGGTGTGTGTGTTAACTGTCGCTTGGGGTCAGGTCGAGGTCACATATTTTATTTTTTTTGGTCAGCGCAGCATGAAATTAAATTGATCAAAATTTGAAAGACATTGTTACACAGAAAGTATAATAATGTTCATAACAAATTACATTTTAATGTAACACATTAATGTTTAATAGTATTTTTGATCAATAAATTTTTAAGTAGTTACTAATAAGTATCTTTTTGATTTCTAACGGAATGTGATTAGACAAGAAACGTTAGCCATACAAATAAGAGTTCATGTGCTCATTATTTTAAAACATCATTTGTTTTGTAGGTAACAGGGTAACCCACAATAGCTGAGATTGAGAGTTTACTGCGAATGAATGAAAATGAAAAATTCACCCCCAAAACGAAGACGTGCTCTGTGTGTTTTGTAGTATGACTTCATAAAGCCCCTACCTAGATTCCCAAAGTGCAATCTGACGATGTTTCCAGTGTGAATTATACCCGTGGAGAGGAGCATTTTCATGTTTCCAAGAAATAGCACTTTACTGGCTTTGTGTTGTTTTTGCAGATTACTCTCCTGAAATCACACATTACACTTCAGTGAGATTTAGAACAATAAATAAAATAGCCACACTCTCTTTCTTTAGAAACATACTTGGTAAAACAAATCCATCACCCATGTGCTGTAAAATGAAATAAATCATGAACTGAAGTCTTGTATTGCTCTGAGTCGCATGAAGAGACACGAGAGTGTGAATGTTTGAGACATGAAAGCTTTTTTTTTTGAAGTGCATTTCTGTGTAAGTACACATACGATATGCTCATGATTAAAATCAAGTGGAGCAAGAATTACTGATTGGACTTCGGTAAAGTTCGTTGTATGGAAAATGAAGGTGGGCTCCACCTCAATAACATGTGCCTCAGAAACAGCCTGTTGCGTGACAGAGATAGGAGAAGAACCTGAGATCCTGTACACAGGACGCCGCTGCGTGGATCATCACGCGGATCTTCTTGTCCCTTGCAGGACGTGGCCAGTCTGGCTGGCCGTCTGTGTTGCAAGGACATGGACAGATGACCCACATCTGAGTGCACACTGATGAGCGCACAGGGTTTCTTGATCGTACCTGTTCCAGGAACGTCCAGTCTTCCACAACCAGTAACCTGATCACATCAACACACACCAACAAACATACACTTAAAGGGAAATGCATACGAAGACAAGGAAAGAACAGTGTGCATGCTTAAAGTCCCCGCGTTTATGTCAAAAGCCGCGTGTGTAAATGCACAGAGTCATCATAAACTTACTATGACCAGAAATTCATCATCTAGAAACACTGAATCAGACTGGATGAAAAAGCATCCAAACACAAGAAAGCATTCAGATAAAACAAATACTTTCAATAAGAGTGGACTGATAATGTCTGCTGTAATGGACATCAGCACTTTACCAGACGCTGCCTTGTCCAAATAATTACTGTCGATAATAATTTATTCACAAGATTGCTCAGCTTTCTCTTCCAATATTACGTAAGGTCACCACAGACTTTGGGTCTCTTTCAGGTTATTAATTAAATTATACCAAATGGTTCACAACTAAATAGTAACTCCTTAATGGTAGATAAAGACTATTAGACCCTGATATTCCTAAGATGTGCTTCTCTGGTTTGCTACTTTTACACACAAATGTAGCATTACTGGTGCTGTTTTGTTTTATGTTGTTTTATGTATTTATGCTGTATCCTCTGCTGGAGACAGGAGCGGTTCAAGGGTGTCAGAATACACAGGACACACTTCAAATAAAATATGGTTAAAGTTACACTGACTAAGTGGCTATATTGTTTGAAAGAGACAAGTATAACTAAACACACAGTCTCTATACCCTTGTTTTTAAGGAGCTCTCACACATGCATTTTAGACCATTTAGACTGCACTCACAAATTACATAAATAATGTTATGAGATTAATATAAAATTTGTAATATAGAAATACAAAAGAAAGAAAAAAATAGAATGATACCTTTAAAAAAAAAATTCACTTAAAATTGCCAGTAGGTGGCAGCAGACCGCTGTCTTAATGAGTGAGTCATTGAGTCATTTATTCAATGATTTTGTTCAAAAACCCAGATTCATTCCAGTGGTAAACTGTACTGCTGTGTGTTGCACCTGCTTTGTTTCAGAACCATTTTCTTTAGGTACACATAAAGATGATATCTTTCCTACAGTTTAAAATGAATTAATGTTAACGACGTGTTTAATTGGATTGTTGGCCTGACACAAAGAAAAGTCTGATCTCATTGGCTGACTTCTTACGATGGCTGACCCAGTCCCACGAAGGATCGAGTCTCAGAGATATACAGATTATCTTTCTTATCAGAATATATCAAGTACACACACACTCAACCAATACAACTATTTCATCATCCGGCCACTGGGAAAGGAAGTGAACGATTCTAAACATTTAGCACGATCACGGCATGATAGCGTGCGTCTGGTGACGTGTGAAAAGAGATCATTATCACTGTGAATATTTCAGATGTCTTACCTTGTGGGCCAGTTCCCTGAAATCCAGTCTGTCTTCATTCCATGACAAAATATGTGTAGAGTTTAAGCACCTGGTAATCATATCCAGTGCTGAAGATGATGTTGTTGGCGGTGGGGTGCCACTCAATGAGGCCGACGCGGCGTGAATGACCCTGAAGCTCCTTCCAGGGAACCGTGATGTTCTTCACAACTCCATGTTCAGGGGATATCCCAGATTCTTCTCACCTGTACAACAAAAAACATGACCACACATGATACGCCGTTACACATGTGAAAAACTAAGTTAAGCGGCTATCAGGAAACTGCAAGCTACTGGACTGAAGGTAGAAAGTCGGACATGAGATCATCAGATGTGTGATTGCACGCTTGTCAGACTTCCTGTGGTGTCCTCTGCACAGATGCCTATGCTGAAGTCATAAAAAGGGATTCCATTTGATGTCAAGTACATTGCTTCTGTGACCAAAACTTTTGGATGATGAGGGTTGGGGGGATCCTGCCAGGGTCTGAGAACACACACAACGATACTCCGTTATTTGTGTAAAAACAGAGAGGACAATAAATATCAGAAATGTTTCTTGAGCAGCAAATCAGCATATTAGAATGATTTCTGAAGGATCTTATGACACCAAAGACTAGAGTACTGAATATTCAGCTTTACTAATATATTATATATAGTATATATATCTATATATATCATATATAAAATCATAATTCTCACTAATTGCATGTTAAAACAAGTGAAAACATTTGGTGAGAACACTTACATTCGATTATGGATTCCACATAAAAGTTACAATGTTGCTTCTCAATCTCTTTTTTAAACATATATTTGAATATTTTACTTAAAACAAGACACAGATTAGACGGAAACAGGACTGTTTGCTAAACTAAAATCTAAGTTTCATTGCAAGTTTTGCCTAAGAGTCATAGCATAGAAATGTGTTTGTCAAAAGACACAAGTTCAACCAGAAGAACATCCTCTAGTAAGCCCAACAAACAATTACGTCACAAAAAACAAATGTCTCAGCTGACGCCAACATCATTTTTTCATATCTAAGACTGGCAAGCTGTGGCATGATTGTTTCTGGACCGAAACGTGCATGAAATTTGTGCGTGCACTGGTCAGACCATTTACATGTTGTGTGCCTACTGAAACAGCGCATTTTATCGCTCGCCACTTTGTATTAACAACTTTATGTCAGCGCTCAGTGCAGGCCATGCGCACGGTCATTAAAAAAAACACAAGAAAATCAGCCCTATTGCTGCGATACAAACTACAACTGTCAACTCAGCGTAGAAATACATAGAATTAAAAATGACATTATATCTGGGGCACCGGTGTGCACCAATGTCCCATTCTCCACTCACAGCCACACTAACACCCGCTAAGTTCAACAACGACACCGAAGTAGTACTTTTTTAGCTCACCCTTCGTGTTTGGGGGAAGGCAGTGAAGCGTACAGAATATACAGAAAGATGCCTCACAGCGACATGCAATATAGAACCTGTGCCATTCTTGAGACATGAGGTAATGAGTGAACACGGACCAATAAAATGACACAGAGAGCTAAAGTGTGTCAGAACAGGAAAAATGCAACGTTGTCGGAGTCGTGCGTTGTGTGTGCACTGTGTGTTGTGAGTGCTGTGTCGGTTGGATGTGTGTGTGTGTGTATTGTGTGTTGTGTGAACAGAAAAGAGAATGCGTGTGAGGAAGCATTGATTTTTTGTATGTTGGCTGGTAAAACTAAGTAGATAGACAGATTAATATGCAGTGTAAAAAGGTCTTCCTTTGCCCCTGAAGACATGACGAAGCATGGGAAGCCAGTACTTCTGTAACTCGCCGACACGCTGTCCTTACGTAAAAAAATGTCTAATTGTTATTTTGTTTTAATTTGACCTTCCAAAAATAAATTTGTTCCTGCCTTTCCAAATACACAGTCTGTTGTGCGCTCGAAACGCTGGTCATGCATACGATCAATTTGGCTCTCCCTGGAAATGAGCACACTATTCACACAGAAGAAATAAATAGTTAACCCAGTCGTGAACGAATCGATATCGTCCCGTGTGTTCACCGAAGGAGCCATAACAGTTACCACCGTCCTTCCAGCGGATCAGTTGGCTTAGTCACATGCTTTGGACCTCACGTGGATGCTGGGATGGACCAGCACCAGGAGAGGGCTCCCGCCTGCCCACCAGCACTGCGGTCGATGAACACGGCGATTGCAGAGGCGAGGTTTGACCGGCTGCAGAGGTGATTGGTTCAATTGCCCGCTACTGGTGATGGGGACAACCATTCATATCATTGTTCTCTTTAGTGGCCGGCTTCCCCCCAAAGCCACGTCGGCGATGCGCTTGGAACTACTGTACCTGATGGACGCCCTGGTCATCTAGAATTGAAACTCGAAGTACACTTCAAACATTACGTTTGGAAAAAGACATAAACGAGAAAAAACTTGCATCTCAGTTTTTTCAACATGTTGGCTCCCCCTGAAACTGTCTGAATCTGGGTAGAAAGAGTATTTTTCTGTGTAAAGAAAATAATTTGAAGGGTTTTTCAACCAGGCGACTGCTGTCTTTGTATAGATCAAGGAGGTCCCGATAACCGATAATTTAAAAAAAAAAAAAAACCGATATGATAGTGTCTGGTGTCCCAGAACTAATGTCTTTCCGTGCCAAAATTACGAAAACCCAACAAGGGCTCTGACAAAACTATTTTAATCAATTATTTTATCAGTAAAAATCGTTTTTGAAGAATGACCGCTTACACCATCAAAAAAGCTTTATTATTCGGTGCCTGGATAATAGTCGGACTAACCTCTACTTGGGAGCATTTCTTATCAGTTCATAATATATCAATTGCTTTAATAATCTTATCTGCAGTTGTCATAACTTCAAAACCATGCAAGCATTTCCAAAAGAGCTTGACCTGACCTGGGGGTCAGCGAGACCTGGGGGTCAGGACCTGGGGGTCAGGACTTGGCTTAGATCCCTTGTATTTTGAATGCTGCCATTATGTTATTTGTAATTTTTATTATTTTAATATGATCTTGTTGTACTTTGGCAGTGTCAAACAAAACGTGAGCGCAATAATGTTGACAAATCATATAAATATATTCAGCTTTATATAAACAGGTGATGTTAGTGTCCCACACAATTCATAACATACAGTCATCCGTTCGCATTTATATATTAATAGCATTAATTTTCCACATTTTTTCTAAAAAAAGGACACTGGGGCATAAAAATATATAACAGTGTGTTTTTTTTTTCAATAAATACATGTTTTCGTAAATATATATGAGCAAAGATCACACTGGTAGCCGTGTGTTATCGCTCTATAATACAGCACGGCTGTGATTCGGTGTAGGTAATTATACAACATATATTCAAGGAAATCATTCTAATATGCTGATTTGCTGCTCAAGAAACATACATTTATGATTATTATTTAAATGTTGCAAACAGCTGACGAATATTTTTGTGGAAACTGTGATATACTTTTTTTTGGATTCTTTAATGAACGAAAAAGTTCAAATTAGTCACAAAGTGAAAAAAAAACTATATACAAATTATATCAATTATCATCGATAGACTTGCCACAGTATTGAAAACTGCACAATTTCATCCAGCAGAAAGTTGCACAGGAAAATCCCACTGAATTCCCATTCTACTGTCTACTATTCAACAAATATCTACACATATCCGTGGGGCCCACGTCCCTTTAGAAATAGCAATGCATCCTGGAATGAGAAATGGGGGGGGGGGGGGGGGTGTGCTGTTGTGTCTGATGATTTATT
The DNA here is from genome assembly GCF_018340385.1 of Cyprinus carpio. Taxonomy (NCBI): domain Eukaryota; kingdom Metazoa; phylum Chordata; class Actinopteri; order Cypriniformes; family Cyprinidae; genus Cyprinus; species Cyprinus carpio. Next base: position 461,133 of record NW_024879215.1, on the reverse strand, counting down.
AGGCAGGCAGCTTTGAACATGACTCCATACTAAAACATACTGAAATCACGTTGAGAGCATATGGAATATATGAGCAAATGCTTCTGTGGCAGGTGTATGTTTGAGTTGTTTGAGGCCGGTGTAATGATTAACGGAGTGATGGATTGATTAGCTAGCGTGGGTGTGGTGGATGGCAACAATAGATATAAAAATAATCATAACAATACCACAACCTTCTTATTAACGTTTGAAGCACAAATATAGAATAACTAAACATGTGAAGGGTAGAAGACGTCTAATCCCCAGGACAGAAATGCAGAGCATGGCACTTAAATTCAATCTTTCTGGATGAGCTTAAATATTTTTTTTTTTTTTTTGATTTTTTTCCTTTTGTTTGTCAGCTTTTTGCCAGGTGTCACACATTAACTAACAGTGTCTTTATATCAATTACTACACAAAAAATAATATTGATATTACATGATATTAACACCAAAAAACGCCAAAAAAAAGTTTACGCCTTGAAATGCAAATAGATTAATAAAACACAACAGTAACACGTATATAAAAATAGTAGTATAGTATGTATTATAATATACTCCATCTTTCCTTTCCAAACCCCATCTGGCTTGAAATGGACTAATATAGTTTTTAAAGATCTCAACGGCTCATTTATCTGAATCACAGTGTAACGTCATTGTGGAAGACACTCACGCCGGAAACTACTCACCCTGTCTGTGCTGGGCGCACGGAGACGGTGAGACGCCGAAATACAACAAGTGCAGAGAGAATATCCCTCCAGGCAGAGTTACTCCATTTCAGATCTTGTGTAAAACATCACAGACAAAGAAGGAAGAAAATCCACATAAAGGCAGTAAGAAAAGCAGATGTGAAACTTCTGCCCTGTAGCCTCAGTGAATGTGGACAGAACGTCCAGTGTGTGTGTGTGTGTGTGTGTGTGTGTGAGAGAGAGAGAGAGCGAACCTAAGCAGGTAAGAGATCGTGTGCACACTCCCTAAATAGGCGGCTCCCAGCCGAGGGCCAGGTGTGAAGGAAACACAGGACAAACTCGTCACACTGATTTCCTGAACATTAATTACTGGAGCTACGGGGGAGATAAGCAGGTCAATATGTTATTTTTAATAAACATTTTAATATATTCATGGCATTTTGGTTTGAGATAGTCATAATGTATGCGCAAATAAGCAACTACTTAATAGGTCCTTAAAATAAGTGGTTATTTAACATTTCTATAAACAGCCAAATGTATCAACAGTTTCTCACTAGAAACTTTTATTAAAATGCATGAAAAAAATCCCACAAGGACTTCGAAAGGATTCAAATCACTGCAATATTCACAACTTTGTAATTTAATTCGCCGTGGGATCAATCAATTATTTTATTACAGACACATGAGGAGCTGTAGTGGCGATGACTTTTTTTCTATTGATCGTACTTGATTGATTTTTTTGCTCTAATTAGCTTCTTCATTAGTCCTTTGGATGTGCGTGCTTTCGTTTTCATTATCTTTTCCAACCCGAATGCATCATGACGATATTTGAGCATATCAACCTATCCCCCATTCTTTTGGTGTTCAAGGCAAGTGTCTGAATCTGTCTGCTGGCGCAGAAAGACGTTTCACCCTGAGGCATGACGTCCAAAGCTGTTTTATCTGTGTGACTGTACAACAAGGAAAGTTTCTGGCAGATTATCGAGTGTTATCTGAGCACAGAAGAGAAATATGTTTATGCTTTTGTAAAAGCATCAGGTAACACAAATACAACGGAGATTAGGACTGGAGACTGGAGTCATACAGGTTGGAGAGGTTTTACTGGATGCAACTCACTAATAATAGATAGTAAGTAACACACACACACATCACACACACACACACACACACACACCACCCACCACACCACACACACACACACCACACACTACACTACACAACACCACTCAGCTTTAGTCTGAAAAGAGCAGCACCGGAAGTTGGAGAAATTATCACTTCTACACTTCTATCAAATGAGTTCAAAGGTAAGTTAGTAACGTGAACACCTGTGAGGCGATAAGATGACAGGAATCGCTGAAACCATCTTTTTGCTGACTTGCCGCAGACAAAATGTCAGTCACTTTGAAAAACTAGTTCACACTACCATTGGGATGAGTTGTCAGGGTCTCTATTTCTCCAACACAATTAGAGATGCAGCTCGACATGCACCTGTCTAGAAGCCCGGAAGCTCTGACTAATGGTGCAGAGACTACAGACTAAACCACGGGCTGACGAGGACAAAGCTCTAACGGCTCCAGACCCCTTCAGTCCTGGGCAAAGGTGTTTTGAATCGTGAATGGGAAGATCTGCATTTTGACAAAAACACCACCTGGTGTTCAGTTTCTCTGGGCCATTTGAGACCTCACTAAACTCCTGACTGTGTGGATGGGCCATCACTGTCCTTTTGACTGTTGTACGACGTGTAAATTGCCCCTACAAAGTGTTTGAGAAATGACTGTTTGTTTGACATGATAAATGTGGGCTCTCTCTCCTGGAGCCTGTTTATCTTTGTCTCAACATCTTCACCATCTTGCAGAAAAGGTCTTTAGGAGGGTGAAGTGTTTTGATCTGAAATGATGACAGGAGGGCATTATGCCCTGAACAAATAATATTACAAAAAATCGATGCAACATTAACTTGCTTTATATGCACCAACACAAATCATGAAGGTCTAAATCGTAACGTAGTATCTGTTGACTGACAACCTGAAGTCCAAAAATAAGGCTACTGATGTGAAAGCAATAAGATTTAAATTCACAGCTTTCAACACACAATGTTTAACATTTAATTATCATGTCAAGTGTATGGTGTCAATCAAACAAAGTAAAATGTGATTAATTAAATAAATAAAACAGCATGATATAATCGCAAATTATTTCTGCATAATGATATTTCAATTTTTTTTTTTCCTGCATGTGTTTCACAACATTTGCAAAGTTTTTAGAAATATCCAGTCAGTGGCAACTAACATGTGGTCAAGTTTCATCCAAAGAGAATACACCAAAAACCTTACTACACTGTTATAAACATTGAATCAATGGGCCTTGTAATTTTTCAAATGAAAAGAAATTAAGGTGATAATTAAAAATATGTGTGGATTTTCATTAACGAAATTGTGATTTTAGTTGTTGCGCAATAGAAAATAATTGAGGCTTTTTTAAATTATAAACTAATACTAATAAAGGAGTTTTTTTTTAAGGAGAACTTTTTTTTTTTTCTTTATTTTTCAGTTTTGGGGCTTGAATTGGGGAACTGATTCAGAGACTAAAATAATTTCAGGAAAGAATGCTTGGCCCTATTTATTTTAAGAGAATTTAGCTTCAATTTTTGCAGTTCTTATATTTTTTAGAGGTTATATTGTTAGTTTTTTTCCCAAGCATGCTTTGCATGTGGCTAGGAAATAGTGAGGAGTAAAATAAAATTTTGAAATGAAATGCTACTATATGTTTTTGATATGAAGGGAAGCATCTAATGTTTAATATGTTCAGTTACGTTTGAACTTTGTAAGAGTTTCTGTTACATTGAAGTTTCGCATTGCATTGCAAGCTGGCAAGTGCGTCGTTACCACCCCCCGCTGTGCAGAAAAGATAGTAGAGTCTTGGTGGTGGTATGGTTATACTCTCTCTAAGGCATTATGCCTTGATTTAATGAGCAGGTAGCTTTGTAGTGCTAGTGCTAGTGCCGTACTTTCCCACCATCCTTTCCAGCATTTCTTCAAGTGTTTCCTACTTTGTAGTTGGATTTTGCTGTATACAGTCTGGTAAATGTATAAAATAACAGGAATACAAACAGGAGCCCTCATTTTAAAATCAAAGACTTTTTGAGGAATAAATCTTAAAATAATGAGCACATTTCCCCTAATGATATTAAATATCGTTGGGTCATAGATTAATTAATTTAGGAGATTATTCACATGATTTATTCAGGTTGGTTCTCAGTTATAAAATCAAGGCCTGAAAAACTACCTAAAAAATTCCTGTGTAATATTGTTTTACCTTTCAGTCCTTTTTTTTTAGTAAATAGCTCATTATGATTGTTTTACCGTGTTATTGTGACTTAGTGGTGAGTCCGAATCGGCGACTACTATCTTTTGTGTTTGCTGAAATCATTAAAGTTGGGCAGCGAGCAGTATGTCACTTTCTGCATGTGTTGAGTAAGGCAATCAATGTAAATGCATTACCACGCACTAAATTTTTTTTTGTTGCATAGCTCTTCTTTCTTTCTTTTTTCCCTCTCTCTCTTAAAAAGTGGGAACATTTATTTTCCGATTTGACTTTCCAAACTTGCATTTGAATTTCCCTCTTAAGAGAAAACCAGGGCTTCTTCCTGAGGCTCAAACGCAAGCTGGAAAGAGTCCTTGAAAGAGCAAAACCAAAATATGAAATATTATTCCAGAGCTTGTGGCACATCATCGAAGTTCACAAACTCTATCACTGTGTTATATGGATGTTTGCCAGCATGTGTCACCCACAAAACTAACTACCTTCATGATGTTGAAGGGAGCATGGCGGCTTCCGTAGTCTCAGTGGCTCAGATATTTTCTAACAAAGTATTTTTGCAGTTTATTGGCTGACTGTACCTGGCTACTTTTGTGTAAAAACTGCTGGTTTTCAAATATGTCAGTATTAACAACATAACATATATATGATTTTTATGCTGAATGTGATGAAGGAGTCTGTACTCTCTAATTTCTGGGTTTTATTATGTGATGTATTATATTAATATGGCATTGTATATTAAATAATAGACAGTGGACACTAAATAGATCCAAAGAAAATGTGTTTATATAAATAATGAAATTTTTTTGTATAATTGATTGGTGTCTACTTGTTTTATTGGGTGGTGTATATGCTTATATTGGGGAAAATATAGCCAGCTGCTCATCTATCACTACTACAATCACAGAGCTCATGAAACCTAAACGAAATCAATATGTTTTACCAAGCAAGGATGTGCCGCACACAAACTGAGCATTACAGAGCGCAGGGGAATGTTCCTCTCGAGCAGCAGATCATCATATCAGCCTGAATTTCTGAAGATCATGTGACACTGAAGACTGGAGTAATGATGCTGAAAATACAGCTGCGCATCACAGAAATACATTACACTTTAACAGAGATTCACACAGAAAACAGCTGTTTTACATTATAATAATATTTCACAATTTTGGCTATTTTTGATCAAATAAATGCAGCCTCTGTGAGCAGAAGAGACTTCAATCAAAAACAAAAAATATCTTACCAGACTTTTAAACAATATTGTATAAATTACTTAACCTGATTAATCGACTATTTAACTATTTAATCTGACTAATCGACACTAAAATATTTCAAAATTGCAATATTTGCATTGCTTCAAATTGTATAGTGAAAACTGGATATTAGTATATTAAAAGTAGTTTGTTCAAATGAAAAGTGAATCTTGTGAGCTTCTTAAGTCAGGTATTAAGAACACTAGAACAATGATACAAAAAAACACATTTACCTATCGTGCTTGGTCGAGTGGAAACTGTGTATGTCCAAATCACTGCCACTCTCAGGGAAATATAAAACATTTTATTTTCCTTTCTCATTTTTTTTTTTTTTTTATAATTAAAACCTTTGAGGTCCACCAAGGTTGGTATTGTGGCTTTATATATGATCGAAGACACTTACATGTGCCGTTATAATATTAACATTTTCTGAAAGTCAAGCTCAGATAGAGTTATGAGGTTCTTGGACCAGCGAAATGACAGCAATATGTGTTCTGTCCTGTCATTTTTGTTGTTTGAATACATTTAACAAAAAAACAAAACAAAATCACAATGCACAGGATATATTAAGCAATGATGCTGTGCTTCTACATAGCAACAGCAATGCAAAGACTGCGTCCTCACTCTTCAGACACACAAAAACCCTTAGCCTATAGACATATGTAGTGTTTCTTGGTAACGAAAAGCGCTGCACTTATTCAAACCTCTGTTTCTTTATTTACTCTTGCCCACAGTGAAGGGAAAACGAGCCGAGAGCTCTGTCCTCCGTTGGAGTTTACAGGTATGCGCTTTCACTTACGCTTAAAGGATCCAATGGGTTGCTTTAGTTTAAATATTTGGCAAAAAATTACAAACAGGCGTAACGATGACCAACAGAATTGAGTTTAAAATAATAATAATAATTATAATGGAATACACTGCTACATTGACTGTGACCACAAAAGGCATCAACTGAAGGTCAAGAGCTGGAAGCAAAAGTGAAAATAATCCAAGATCTCTGAATATATCCAGATCTTGATGGAACTTTATATTTATTTTGTGAAGACAAACCCCTCCAAAAACACACTTCAAACCATTTTGTTCCAAACCTGGTTCATACCAAATATTTGCTTAAAGTGCCGTAAGAAAGCATGATCTTGCCTGTAGTCATATTACAATCTCCAAACAGAAAGAGAGTGAATGAATCATTTGTTATTTAACCAGCACTTCACTAAAGTGTTCAGCTTAGCAACGGTTTTTTTTACAACTGTCTGGTTCCTCAACGCAGCTTCAACCAAACCTTTTCCAGGTAAGAGAGAGATAAGCCTTCTAATTCATTGTTCTTCCCACATTATACAAATGCTTTCGCTTCAGTGAGTGGTTCTTACACAACCTAAAATCAACCGACATCACTGAGTCAAACTCTTCCGTCTGTGCTGTGAATGATCTCGGAGCTGTGTACCTACACAGACAAATTTGTCCAGGAGTGAGAAGAGAGAGAGTGTCCAGGTAAAGCCTGGACTGAAGCGTCTCTCGCGGCTCAGGGACGTGTCTGAACACGAGCACACCTCTCTCTGACACGCTTCACCCTCAGGACTCTGACACCTGGTGCTCACGAGCCGTCTTTCTTCATCTGAACTCCTCTGAGCGTCTGTCTCAGCTAAACAGCAAGCCACTTCCTCCGTTTAGTGTTAAAGACATGAATGACAGACTTCAAGCCAGTTCAGCTAAACGCTGGTCTGACAGACAGGTGTTTTATGATAATTATTAATGATAATGATCATCTGTGTTAGTGTGTTTGAAGAGTAAAATATAGAAATACAGGGCGCAGGTTTGCGTCTTTGGAAGAAAAGCATCAATTGGAATTCAGATTTATTTAGAACAGAAGCAAGCAGGTAAGGCATGGACATTTTACTTAAATGGGATAGGCCATCAAAAAGAAATAAATTATGACCTGATATTTTTATTGTTGAATTGAAATTTTCTTTCATATAGCTTGTGTTGCCATTTGGATCCGTACATTAGTCAAGGCTTAGTGTAAAAAAAAAAAAAAAAAATAAAAAAAAAAAAAAAAACCCCCCATCCTTATTTGTGTACAGCAGATGTTGGGCTGACAAGAGTTTGCCAATAAAATATATACACAGGGAATGGTAATCTAAAGTCTAACATAATAAAATAAAAGGTCACTTAAAAATAAGTTTAATTTATTGACATTAGATA